>NC_137125.1:14914699-15067199 GCF_949319135.1 Squalius cephalus
TAAACGTACTCGGTTACTAACGTAACCTCGGTTCTCTCTAGAAGAGGGAACGAGTACTGCGTTTTTGTAAAAACGCTACGGGAAAAACTCTTTTTTCACGAAATACTGAAGCAAAAAATTATCCTTAATTTTCCATATATGTAAAGCGCGTTGCAGCAGTACTCAGCTATGGCGAGACAGCTTGCTCGCTCATTGGCTGTTCTGCGGCAACTGCATAAGCCTATCGAGCGAGGCCTGAAGTGACGTCAGGCCAATGAGGGCGCTTCGCGCCCTCCTTGCCACTTCCCGCCGAGACGGGTGTGGCTAACCTCTATAAAAGGAGCTCGAAAAGGCTGATTCACTTGATTTTCATCGCTGAAGCGAACCAGAGTGAACCGTACGCACGGCAGAGAACGCAGTACTCGTTCCCTCTTCTGGAGAGAACCGAGGTTACGTTAGTAACCGAGTACGTTCTCTTACGAGAGTCCTCTCGTACTGCGTTTTTGTAAAAACGCTACGGGAACCCCTTGTAAAACGCTGTGCGTGCTGGGATAAAACACCGATCACTGGAAGCTAACCCAGGTATACAGTGCATAATCACCAGATAGACTCACAGAGAGTCTGGGAATAAGGGGGGGGGGACCTTAATTCCCTATATTGTAGCGTCCGCAGACGCAAAACATGACCTCACAGAGAGAGTCTAGAGACAAAAGGGGAATCCCTCCGTCCTTCTATGGTCTTACACAATTCTGCCCATAAAACAGTCGGTAGCGCGCTGCGCATGCGATTTCAGTGTTCAAGTTAGACAGCTGATTCGACTACACCGATAGTAGCTTAGCCTGCAAATGTAGATGGCGAGGCCCAGCCTGCCGCCATACATATGTCCTGTAAGGAAATCCCGCTAGACCAAGCCCACGAAGAGGCGACGCCTCTCGTGGAGTGCGCTCTAACGCCCAACGGGCACTGGAGGCCCTTGACAGTGTAAGCCAGCGCTATGGCGTCAACTATCCATCTGGATAGGCTCTGTTTCGAAACAGCCATTCCCTTGGAACGTCCACTGAACGAGACAAAGAGCTGCTCAGTCTGTCTGAAGACAGCAGAGTGGGACACGTAAGCTCTTAAAGCCCTAATGGGGCAAAGAAAACTTGAGTCCCCTTCCTCACTTGATCCCGGCAGGGCAGACAGGGAGATAACCTGAGCCCGAAACGGCGTGTTGAGGGATTTTGGCACATAGCCGTGCTTAGGTTTGAGTATGACTTTAGAGTCATTAGGTCCAAACTCTAAGCACGCTGGGCTCACGGAGAGCGCGTGCAGGTCGCCTATGCGCTTCACCGAAGCGAGAGCCATCAAAAACACTGTTTTAAAAGATAAATGTTTGAGGCTAATAGATTGGATAGGCTCGAAAGGTTCACCTTTCATGGCCGCCAAAACCGTAGAAAGGTCCCACATAGGGACTGAAGGAGGTCTGGGAGGATTCAGCCTCCTAGCTCCCCTGAGGAAGCGGATGACTAAATCGTTCCTTCCTAGTGACTGACCTAGCGTTGTTCCAGAGAACGCTGCAATAGCCGCCACATAAACTTTGAGCGTGGAAGGGGATCTGCCCTTATCCAACAGCTCCTGTAGGAAGGAGAGAACCTCCGTCACCTCACAATCGAGGGGTGATAGGCCCCGAGCTGTACACCAGCCGGAGAAAACCGACCACTTCGAGGCATAAAGCCGCCTAGTCGACGGTGCTCTAGCCTGAGTGATGGTATTCATCACTCCCTCTGCGAGATCAACGGATATCCGTTGAGCGCCCACACATGAAGGGACCACAACTCCGGGTGTGGGTGCCAAATCGAGCCCCCAGCCTGCGAGAGGAGATCTTTCCTCAATGGCACTGGCCATGGAGCGATGTCTGCTAACTGCATCAGGACTGGAAACCATGCTTGGTTCTTCCAGAACGGTGCTACAAGCAGTACTGAGCATTTTGTTTCCCTGACCCGCTCTAACACCTGAGGCAGGAGGGAGACGGGGGGAAAAGCGTATAGCGGGCAGCGCGGCCACATCCGGGACAGCGCGCTGTCGTTCTTGGAAAAGAACATGGGGCAATGAGCGTTTTCGCGGGACGCGAATAGGTCCACCTCCGCTCTGCCGAATCTCTCCCACAACAGCCGGACTGTTTATGGGTGTAGAGACCATTCGCCCAGGGGAATGTTGTTCCTGGACAGTCTGTCTGGGCCCAAATTCTGGAGCCCAGGCACATGCACTGCTCTCAGCGAGCGCAAATTGTGCTGAGCGCATGTTAGGAGGCGTTTCGCCAGCCTGTACAGGGATCTGGATCTGAGACCGCCCTGGCGATTTATGTAGGACACCACGGCCGTGTTGTCCGAATGGACTACGACGTGTTGGTCCTTGATTTGGGGACAAAAACGCGTCAGCGCGTTGTGCACTGCCAGCATTTCCAGGCAGTTGATATGTTGGAGCTTTTCTCGTTCTGACCACAGGCCGAAGAACGGTCTGCCCTCGAGCAGCGCTCCCCATCCCGAGGTGGATGCGTCTGTCGACACCATCCTCACTCCCGAGGAAGTCCCCAGGCTTACACCTGATCGGTACCAGTCGTCCGCCATCCAAGGTATCAGGGCTGCCACACAGCTCTGATTGACCTTGAGACGTAACCGGCCGGACACCCGCGCTCTCAACCAGAACTGCAGAGGGCGCATGCGGAGCAAGCCCAGCTGAAGAACTGGCGATGCTGAGGCCATGAGACCCAGCATCCTTTGAAACTTCCTGAGCGGGGTAGTCGGAAGGATCTCGCCGCACGCTGAATGTGCAGCACGCACTGTGGCGACAGCCGCGCTGTCATAGACTGTGAGTCCAGAATGGTACCCAGAAACGAAATCGCTTGACTGGGGTTCAGCGAACTCTTTGTCCAATTGACCGTGATACCAAGATTCTCGAGGTGATCGAGTAAAATGGTTCTGTGCTCCACGAGCTGTGATCGTGATTGAGCTAGGATCAGCCAGTCGTCCAAATAGTTCAGCACTCGCATGCCTCTGAGTCTGAGAGGGGCGAGCGCTGCGTCCATGCACTTCGTAAATGTACGAGGTGCCAGGGACAAGCCGAACGGCAGGACTGTATACTGGTATGTCTGACCCTCGAAGGCGAATCTCAAGTATCGCCTGTGATGTGACGCTATCTGTATTTGAAAATACGCGTCCTTCAGATCTATCGACATGAACCAGTCTCCTCTGCGAATATGCACGAGGATTTTCCTGGTCGTGAGCATTTTGAAACTGCGTTTCACTAATGCTCTGTTCAGCCGTCTTAGATCCAGTATGGGTCTGATACCACCGTCCTTTTTGGGGACCAGAAAGTATCTGCTGTATAGCCCCCCTTCGCTTTGAGCTTGGGATACATGCTCTATCGCCCCTTTGCTCATCAGTTTTGATATTTCGGCGCGAAGTAGATGTGCTACTTCTAAAGTCACCGTAGTTTCGACGCGCGCTGTGAAGCGGGGAGGGCGTCGACAAAACTGTAGCGAGAAGCCTCTCTTTATAATGTCTAGCACCCAGTCCGAAACCCCTGGAAGCACTGCCCATGCCTCTGCATGGCTGGCTAAGGGTTGGATGCGAAGCGCGCTCTGTTCGCCGTGCGACAGAGGTGCTTCGGGGCGCAATAACATAGGCGTTACATCTTGTAGCTAAATTTTACTCGCTCCTTGGTTCTGCCGTCACGTACCACTTACCAGATATATCTCAAAAATGGGAAAAAGACCTGAATAATGAATATATTGAGGATGACTGGCTGGCGACTATACGCCTGATCAGGTCTACTTTTACCTGTAACCGGCTGAGAGAAACTCAGTACAAAATACTTCATAGGCTGCATATTACTCCGGTTATTTTAAACAAAATTGATGTCAAAGTGCAACTTAGAAAGAGGGACATATTATCATTATTTTTGGGAATGTAAACTTATTTCCAGATTCTGGACACTTATTTCAAAGGTGGTCAGTGGGATATTTAAAATGGAAATTAAGAAAGACCCTGGGGTTTTTCTCTTAGGCCTTCCCTCTAGAGACTTGCATCTCAATGCACTACATCACAGTGCATACTTCAAAACTGGATCAAAACTTCCCCACCTAGTATCATCCTTTGGTACAGGGAGATCTTTAATATCCTCCCTCATGAAAGATTGCATGCGGTTGTAAAGGGTAAGGACAAATTATTTTTAAAAGTTTGGTCTCCGTTCTTAGTTTATATACCTGCAGATCTGAAAAATCTACTACTGATGGGCAGACAGTTTTCTGATTGGAAGAAGGCATCTTCCCTGAAACCTTCAAATTATGGAACATAGAGTATGATAGAATGCTGTTGACTGGTGTATGTATATATATTTTTTTTTCTCCATTTGTATTAGTTTGTAACTCTGCCATGTGCTGTCTGATGGGGGGGGGGGGTCTTGTTTCTGTATTCTGTATGTCTAAAAACAATAAAATGTGTTTAAAAAAACAAAAAAAACATAGGCGTTACGCCTGTGACATTCGAGGCGGGGAGCGCGCTTATTACAGCGGGCAGAACGCTCGTCCTCGACCCTACTACAGTGCTTAACTGAGTGAGGGAGGGCTGAGAAAGTCTCGTGGGACTCATGCTGTCTGCGAGTAAATGTGGGCGGGAAACGGGCACATTCACTGCTTTGGACGCGTTGCCTGCCTGTGCAGAGCGAGCGCGCACAGGTCGCAACGGGACTCACACACCTGCGCTTTCCTAGGCGTGCTAGGACTTCTTCGGGGCTTCCGGCTTCACTGCAATCCTCGGCCGCGGCCCGCGCTGAGCGGGGCGTCGGTTGCTAGAGCGAGAGCGGGGCCTCGAGCTGCGCTGCTGTCGCTGCTGTGAAGAGGCGGCCGAAGGCGGGGGCTGAGGCTGAGAGCTCCGCGGGGTCTGTTTTTCACGACTCGCTGCAGAACCAGAGCGCTTCGGGAGGAAGTGCTTGAAGGCTTGAGACGCTTTCTGGGCTTCGGTAAATCTCTCTACGAACTCGGAGAGAGAAGATCCGAAGAGGCCAGCGGAAGATAGCGGGGCGTCGAGAAACGCGGTGCGCTCGGAATCAGCCATCTCCGTGAGTGTCAGCCATAAGTGCCTCTCAGCAACAGTGGCGGAAGCCATACACCGTCCCATGGCTTGTGCAGCAGACTTGGTAGCGCGGAGGGAGAGATCCGAAGCGCTTCTCAAATCCGCGATGCAGATAGCGTCAGGCCCCATCTCGTCCAGCTTACGGAGGAGATCACCCTGAAAAATCTGCAGCGTAGCCATGGTGTGTAGTGCCGACGCAGCCTGCCCAGCGGCGGAGAAAATTCGCGCGAGCAGCGTCGACGTCATGCGGCAGGCTTTGGAAGGCAACACCGGTTTAGTCCGCCGTCCAGCAGAGGGCGGGCAAAGGTGGGTCGCTATCGCCTGTTCCACCGGCGGAAGTGAAAGGTAGCCTCGGTCTTTAGCATTATCCAAGGAGGAAAATGCTGGCGACACAGACGAACGTGTTCGTGCTGAGTAGGGAGCGTTCCAGGCCTTCGCAACTTCTTCATGAAGCTCAGGAAGAAAAGGAGCGGGCTTTGATTCCGGAGAGGTGCGCTCACCAGGGAGGAAGCTACCATCCAGCCAGGTGCGAGAAGGGAGTTCCGGTGCAGACCACTTGAGGCCGAGGCTCGCCGCGGCCAACGCGAGTACTCGCATGAGCTCCTTCTCGATGCTAGCTCTTGCCGAAGGCCTACGGGCAGGAGGCGCGAGATCCTCGGAGCTCGCCCAGTCCTCGCTGCCTGAAGCTAGCAGAGAGCAGGATCTTTCTCCCCCGACGCGGCTTCGGAAACAACTTCCTCTGATGAAGCGGCGGCAGACTGCGGGCGCTGAGCATCAGGAAGTGATTCAGGGGAAGCCGGTGAAGCAGGCGGGCGAACCGGCGAGCTTGGTCGGGCTGGAGTGGGTTCCGGGACTCGCTGCGAGCGGCGCTTCTTACGGCGCGGCGGGGAGTGCAGGCTCTGAGAAAAATGCCAGGCGAGTCCTCAGAGTCACCATCGGCAGAAGCTCGCAGTGAGGGCAGCCGCCGTCAGCGAGCGCGAGCGCTGCATGATCCTCACCCAAACAGGAGACACAGATGACATGACGGTCTCCCTCGGTGAGTGGGGCTCGGCACGAGCCGCAGGAATGCATCTTTAGAAAGACGCAGCTCTTTTAGGGGGTGAGTGTTGCAAGGCGAACACACACACACACACAAGAACAATAATAATAGAAAGGATATGGCGTCGGAAAGCGCAGCAGGTACGGCGGTAGAAGGCGGCGTTGGCCAGCGGCTTCGAGGGCTCGTCCCGCTGAAGTGCTTGCCTCAGACGACGCGTGCTTCCTCTTGATCGAGCGATGCGTGAGCTTCGCTGAAGAGATGAAAATCAAGTGAATCAGCCTTTTCAAGCTCCTTTTATAGAGGTTAGCCACACCCGTCTCGGCGGGAAGTGGCAAGGAGGGCGCGAAGCGCCCTCATTGGCCTGACGTCACTTCAGGCCTCGCTCGATAGGCTTATGCAGTTGCCGCAGAACAGCCAATGAGCGAGCAAGCTGTCTCGCCATAGCTGTGTACTGCTGCAACGCGCTTTACATATATGGAAAATTAAGGATAATTTTTTGCTTCAGTATTTCGTGAAAAAAGAGTTTTTCCCGTAGCGTTTTTACAAAAACGCAGTACGAGAGGACTCTCGTAAGAGAACTAATGATTTTACAAAAAAACATTAAATTCAAGCTTAATTAATCAAAATAAAATGTTTTCACTAACTTTTAATATTTACTAGTTAGGTTGAATTAACTCTATTTGCCAACAGGTTCCACATAAATGACTTAAGTAAACTCAACTGAACATTTGTTAGTTCCTTTATTCACCAACACAAGAGTTTATCAACAACACAACTGTTTATCAAATTCTGTTTTACAAAAGGAAAAACAGTTAAACATACCCATGAGTGGCAGCATTTAAAGTGGGTTATCTTTACCTTAAAAAAAATATACTCTGGACACGCTTTACATGCATGTCACCCAGAACAGTGGTGCATGTCACAAAAAAAAAAAGAAAAAAAGTTATATAATCTTTCAAGTGTTTTTCAATTAAATGGTTTCACTCCACAAACTTTTAAGTGCTTAATATTGGTTCACTCAGTTTGTTTTTAAACATCTGTACACGCTACAAAGACACATGTCACCAGAACAGTGGTCACTGTGTCACAAAAAAACAACCAAAAAAAGGTATATAAACTCCCAGGTCGTGAAGCACATCAACATTCTTAATCACTATTCCAACATTAGTGGTGGTGGCATCACCTCCCGCAGCATTAATGCTGTAGAAAAACAACAAAAAGCTCTGGAAACGCTTTACATGACAAAGAAACATGTCACCCATAACAGTGGTGTGTCACAAAAAAAAAAAAAAAGTATATAAACTTAAGTGGTTTTCAATTAAATGGTTTCAAGTGCAAAAAAGTATATATTTTCTGAAGCACCGCAAAGAACGCTTTCAGTTCCTGGGGATAACTGAGGTTCATTGAGCACCGAGCACCGAGCACAAAAACAACCAGACACAGGAAAAGTTTCTTTCCCCAGGCCATCTACCTCATGAACACTTAAATGTTCCCCTACTGTGGAACAAACATGTGCAATACTTCCCTCAGACATTTCATTATAGCACCTTATAACTTTACTTTATATATATTTATAATTTATAATCTTTTATTTTAATTTTTTTATTTATACCTATGTTACTTGTCACTTGTCTTGTCACTTTATATTGTATGTGTACTGGAAGCTACTGTCACCAAGACAAATTCCTTGTATGCGCAAGCATACTTGGCAATAAAGCTCTTTCTGATTCTGATTCTGATTCTGATTGCATATATGACACCCATTAAGAGTGCACATGCAGAAGCGATGTCTCCCAAGTCGTGAAGCACTTCAACACCCTCAATCACTATTCCAACATCAGCTGGAGTGGTGGTGGCATCACCTCCCTCTACATTAAAGCAACATTAAGGAACTTTTCCTCTACGGTCGCCCTACAGGTTGGAAGCGGAATTGTCCATTACCGCTGTCGAAAATCATTTCGCCGCCCGCTGTTTATCTAGCACCGGCTTTGAATGAACAATATCCACAGACAAGTAATGTTGCATGAATTTCATGAAAGTATGATGTATTGCGACATCAGAAACGAGGAAAAACTAAATAATGACTATTGTAACGCTTGACGTAAAGCAAGTCAAATTTGTAGTTTTCTTATGTCTCATTCGAACTACAGAAACGCGACCCGGTTTGGCAAACTTGCATAGTGTGGTTATAGCAAATATAGGGCCGCAAAGCAAATCCAGAAGTGCCTTTCACCATGTTACGACTTGATGAACCACTGATACGATTTTGGAAACATTATTTTAAAGGGGGGGTGAAATGCTATTTCATGCATACTGAGTTTTTTACACTGTTAAAGAGTTGGATTCCCATGCTAAAGACGGACAAAGTTTAAAAAATTAAATTGTACGTTTGAAGGAGTATTTCTGTGCCAAAAATCTTCCTTCCGGTTTGTCACAAGTTTCGGAAAGTTTTTTTCGAGTATGGGTCTGTGTGACGTCAGCTGGGGCGGAATTTCCTTATATGGGTCCTAAGGGCACTTCTCCATGAATAGCGCGGGCGCGCGCGCACTCGTAGACCAGAGCAAGAGACAAGAGTGAAAGCAGTTCGCCATCAAAGCGCTGTGCTCGGCTTAATTTGGGAAGTCAATGTCACCAAAGAAGTGGGTTTTTGGTTGCCAGGGCAAGACAACCCTGCACAGATTCCCAAAGAACCCAGCGTTAAGGGACCAGTGGATGGAGTTTGTTTTTTCAGAGCATCATCGATGATTGTTTTATAAACAAAGCCCAGATCGACGGATTTGCAGATCGTCTAATGCTTAAGGATGGAGCAGTCACAATGATAAAGGTTCGCGGTCACAGGCGGTGAGTAAAACTGCTTCTAATGTCTCTGTGTGTTGTTAGCTCGGCGCGTTAGCACAGCTTTAGCTTCGCCCACACGGTCCGCCTCCAGACGCTCGTTTTTTTCCGGAAAGACTCGGTACAGCCTATCTTTCTTTTATAAATATAATAAAACTAAAGACTTTTTTGGAGATATGAAGGATGCAATACTACTCTATAGGTTCTCAAGATTAACAGGAGATTGAGTGAAAATGAGCATTTCACCCCCCCTTTAAGGTAAAAAATGTTACTTAGTGTTGCTTTAATAATGTAGATTCCAAAGACAACTTGTTCTAGGTACCTCTGGGCAGCACAGCCATCTGAACACTTAAATAAAAAAAACAAAAAAAACAGGAGAATTAACTTTGAGCAAGTTTGGAGGAAAGTCAGAGGTATGGAACCATTTTAAAATAGTTGTGGGCAGTGATAAAATATGTGTTGGCTTTGTCGAGTGCATTAAGTGCGTTTTTTTTTTTTTTTTTTTTTTTTTTAACGTTTCTTCATTCGGATCCATTTGCGATCCATTCCATTCTAAATAAACAAACAATGCAGTTTACATGCTTCGTCCTTGTTGCATTATTCATTGAGATAATTCTAAACAGATTTCTGTAGTTCAAACAACTCGGAATTGTAGTTGACAACGTCAGTTATAACGGCCCACGTATAAAAAAATGTTCGGGTTTAAATCGGGCTCTGGCTCATAATTACAGACATGTGTCGAGCCGGGTTCGGACACAGCGTGCACGGGCTCGGGTAGGGTCTGGCTTGATTTTTTTCCGGGCACGATCTAAGCTCTAGTCCACTGTGACGTCATAAAAATCTGTGATCCATTATGGCGGAAGTGAGGGACTGTAAGTTTTGAATGCTTATATCTCCTAAATGCGAATTTTGTCATTTGTTTGGAACACACCAGCTTATTCATAACCTTAAGCCTAACTTTTTCATATTTTGAGCTATTTTTAAACATTCTCAGTGGTCTTTAAATGATGATTATGCCGTTTTTAGCCAAAATCACAAAACCTGTGCCGTTTTCTGGGACTTTGCTTCAGCCCCAGATAGCAATGAGTCGGCGGACCACCGTCGGTGCTCCGGCGGCAGTATAAGCGGCAGAATGGCGACATCGCAAACACGTTGGACGGCGCACTGCCGCTTAAAAAGCGGCTGCCGCCTTCCTACCGCCTTCGTTCCGCGGCCGGCCCGCGGGCCAACCACCGTTCCGCCGCCTTTATATTGCAGGCGGCCCTTCCGCGGCCCGCCGGAGGCAAGCGCTATTTTCGAGCGATCAGCCGCCGCTTATTCTGGCTATATATATATATATAGCATGCAGTTTATCAAGAATAATGATTGCTCAAACCAGACAAATATCCATTTGCCATTTTTATTCCACATTTCAAAGTACAGTAACTGTATTTTAAACAAGATGTGTCAGATCACTGAAACATAACAGAAAAATATATAAATCAATATACTAACATGCAGGTTTCTAATTAAATTTTGGTTAAAAATAAAAAATAAAATCAGCCTTAGAAGCAAATTACAACTCTTACAATAATTGTTCATATAAAGAGGACAGCTCTAGGGTGAAACAAATTACCAGTAAACATTATGACAATTAAAGAGAATACTTGATACCAAATAATGTGCAGGATACCAAATAAATCAAAGTATGACATCACATTTACAAGCCATTTCTAACAATAGGATAAGTGGTAGTAATTTATAGTAAAGCTCTGGAGTAGAATAGACCATTATAACTGCAATGCTGACCTGTGGCACAAGGACTTACAAGCATTATTTGAAAAAAGAAAAAAAAGAAAGTAATTTCCACAGTGAGTGAGTATAGTGTGACACTTCTGACTTCTTTAGGGGTCTTGATGTTACTGACTGCAAGATAAAGAAAGGATTCCAGTTGTCAGTGATTCTGGGGTTTCAGTAGTCAGCCCAAGTGGTCGGCTGTGGGTCCCTCTCAGCTGTGCGGTGCCTTTTTCTGCCTTCACGGTCAGATGCTCCTTTCAGGTAACGTGAAACATTAACCTAGACCGCATCAGTGGCATCCTGGGTTGCTGAGTTCATCCGGATGGCTAATTTAGAAAATATAGATCTGTCATTTCATTTGAATTGCATGAGGCCATACACATCTACTTAAAATATAATTAAAAAAATATTCAACTTACTTTGAACAATGGTCTAAAGCAGGGTTCCTCAATTGGTTTTTACCAAGGGCCAAATTCTGCCGACAATACAAAGCCAAGGGCCACCGATCAAAATGTTATGACCTTAATGTTTGCTCTTCTGCTATTATTGTTGTTGTTGTTGTTTTGTTAAAAGAGTCACAAATCACAATATAATTATTCTGATTTTATTTATTATTTTATTTTTCTCATTAGTCTGTTTTATTCAAGCAATTATCAGCATTTTTGTATTCAGATAAAGAAAACTAAAGAACTTTGCATGGTGGATATTAAAAACAAATGAACAAATAACAACCCTGGATCTCCATGTCCAGAAATTTTGGCCTTGTTTGCCAGGTTCCAAGCCACACGTAAGGATGCTGCGGTGGCATTCTCCTGTATGGATGTGGTTTTATGAATAACAGCAACTGATTGCTTGTAAGCTGCTACCAATTGTGTTACCTTCTGTTTGCGACTCTCAAAATGTTCAGGAAAATTGCTGTTAAAATTGCAGTGCAATGAGTTTAAATGGCGTTTGATATTATCAGCCTTATGCCTGGTTCAGATTACACGATTTTGACTCCTAAAAATCTTGTCATGTTGTGGACAAGAAACATGTCAGACTACACATTGTTTTCCGACCAGTCATCGCGAGCCGTCTCACTCACACACTCATTCACTCGCACATATAGGCTACACACCCTCACTCACATACATGCACTCACACACGCACTCACACACACACACACACTCACTCACTCACTCACTCACTCGCACTCATACACGCACTCACTCACATAGGTTACACGCACTCACTCTCTCTCTCTCTCTCTCTCTCTCTCTCTCTCTCTCTCTCTCTCTCTCTCTCTCTCTCTCTCTCTCTCTCACACACTCGCTCACTCACTCACTCACTCACTCGCGAACACACACTCTCACTCACTCTCCCTCACCCACTCGCGCGCCGTCGTCGTGGAGGACCGTTAAAAAATTAAACATGTTCACTTTTCTTTTCTTAACACTTGCCATATTTTCGATGTGCGTGAATGCTGTCAGATACAGCGTTTGAATTTTAACGCCAGTGACGTGCTTACGCTGATGTTACCATGACAACCTTGAAATAAGCGCGGGCCAAACATTTTTCTCTCACGGGCCGGATGTGGCCCGCGGGCCGCCTATTGAGGAACCCTGGTCTAAAGGAACATGTCTCTAAAACATGCTTTATCCCCTACACCAAGCTGAAAATCCAAAAAAGTGTTACAAATTACATTTCTCTGAAGCTTCTCATAAATAAATTAAAAATGTGAAAGGCTAAGGATTCAGACTGTAATATATGCAGTATACAATCTTAAATTTTACTTTTTAGATTACTCTACGGCGTTATAATCAGCAAACTTACAAGTTGTTCCTGGAGCTTTTTATCCTGCTTCAAACTGTTGTCAAGAACCGGCAAATCTTCCTGGGTGTGTAGGGGGAGTAACAGATCCCCTGACAGGAGTAACTCCAACAGACACAACATCGCCAAACTCTGCAAGACGTCACAGCATAAGGGTCTGATCTGCACCTACAGGGTTTCCCAGAATAAAATAGTCAGTCCTGGTCCCTCAACTACTAAACTATGACATTTATATCTAGGTCTACTACATGTACAGGTAGCCCCAGTGGGAATTAAACCAACAACCACAGGTGCTGTTTGCAAGTTGTACCTGATTGCCCAGTGCAAGCAAACGTCTTCAACATTGTTTGTTGAACTTGCTTCACCTACTCTTGAAGTAAGCCGCTGTCATCCGAAGCTACAAAATGAAAGGCATATGGTAATTTTGGACTTACATCACACACAAAAAAGTACAATTTAAGAAACAGGGCAAGTTCTCACCTGCTCGTGCATTGCTTTCCCTCAGGGCTTGGTTCTACATTTAAAAAATAAAATAAAACAAACAACTAAAGGCACTATTTTCAATACTGTTAAAACACTGGACATTAAGACATAGGGCTAGAATATACCTTCACAGCTGAAAACTTCATGCTTGACACGAGATGCCATTGGAGTACAAGGGCCAACAATAGATCAATGACTTTCTCCCTCCTATTGATAATCATTGACATGTAAAAATATGTTTGAAGTTATTGCATACATTTAATGAATTGGACTTAAATTTAACACTTAGTTAAGCGCAACGTATTACATACCTCCATAGTTTTCACCCATATGCTGCAAGGGTAAATTTGCTGCCGGGGGTGTAAAGCTTAGTACTTGAGCTGGGGGAGCAAACATAACAGCTTTCATTTCAATGCAGAGTATTGCATATTCAGTAATGAAACAATAATTGAACTGTGCAAGAGAATGGAATGTACAACACACCTCAACACCTTTCATCCAGAAACTGCTGCAGCGAATCCCATCAAGTGTCCTAGTGAAAAACAGATTATGATTAAAGGATTCATCATCTTAAAGTCAGCATGAAATCAAATTTTACAATTTGTATTTTTATATGTAATATTGTAGTGTTTATGTAAATGATTCATCTGTGCACTTTTTTTATTTATTCATGTACCCTTATAATCTTTAATCAAATACGTTACCCTTCCCTCCCCCCTCGAAACGACTTCTCTTCCAGTCATGAGCAATGGCGTGAGGGCGTAGCAACTCCCCTCAAACCATTAGTCTGCTATGAGCAGAGATGGAGAGGAGGAGCGCTAGAGTAAAACCCTGCTCCTCTATTCAATATTCTCTTCACTTGGAAATACGTCACAACACTGGAGAAAAGTCGTTTGTAACTTCCGGTTCATGCCAACTTTAAATAGAAGCAATAGTTTCCAAGACAAAAAACTTCACAAATAACATCACTTACTTGTACTCAAACTCTTGGCGGATTCTGGATTACTGGGGAGAAACTTGGTTCTTAGAAAGAGGAAACAGATATTTGATGATAATAATAATAATAATAATAATAAATGAAAGAGTCCGTTATCCACAATAAACAGACAAATAAATTACACAGATGAAATAAAGGAAAATCAAATGCACAAGTCAGACCCATTTACCTGCACCCTTCATGAACTTAAAATGATGTTTCTCCCAGGTGCTGTGTGGAGGTGTGCAGCGGATGGCTAAATTGTTCCTTTGTCTTTTTTGCGGAGGTTAAATGGGGGCCAATGGCACATGCCCTTCGCTGAGCCACTCTTGCGGAACCACTGCAAATGGCAGATCCTCCTTGTTGATAAACTGAACAAAGTGAAGCATCTAAAATAGAAGACACATTAGCATAAAGTATACTTTTTGATTATTTTTTTCAGGCAAAATCAACAACATTAAAATGCCCACCCCTTCGAAAAAGCAGTAATTTTCACAAGTGGATCAACAGAAAACCATGTTCAGACAAACAAAATAATATAAACAACCTATATACATCGTTATTTTTGTAAGAAAACACCAAAAGTTAAACTAAGTCTTTCTAGATGTAAAGTTTGGCTACCTGTAGCTAGATACATTTCAACATGTAACGTTAGAACATGCTTGAACTCAGTGTGTAAAAAAGGTGAAACAGCATGTGGTAGCGAACACTGTAATCTACACAGCAAAAAGTCCAGTGTTAAATTAACTCTCCTGGGAGTTTATATGGCTCCAGAGTCAGTGTTAAAATATGAGTGTTAAATTAACACTCAAGAGTGTTAAAGTTAATGAGCCAATTAAGTGATTCATTGAGTGATAATTGACCAATATTGAAGACACCTGATGTTAACAAGCAGAATCACTGAAGGAGAAAATCTAATTTTTAAAACACCGTTATGGAGATCAGTGTTTGCTTTAGTTGGGCTCTTGATCCTTAAATCATTAACTTTAGATTTTGTTTGGTTGTTATATCTGAGTTATAACTCTCAGATGAACAAAGAGAAAAGGTGATCAGGTGGTGTTGGTTATGATTTGACAATCATAACTTAGCCTGAATATCAACTCTTATTTAGAGAGTTAGGTCTATCTTGTTGATATACAGCAGCCTTTGATTCTACTGCAAATTATTTTCATCATTATCAATATAATCCAAAATATGTCTTAAAAAATGTTCTGATAAAAAGACTTAGAGAATGTTTTTATTTGGACACACAGACATCAAGAATCAGACTGTGAATCTCAACAATGGTGACAATAATAAAGCAAGTTGCAGTGCAACCAATCACAACTCATTCATGGCTCCCATCATGCAATTGCGGTATGAATAAATTATGATCTAGTAATTTCCTTTCCCTAATTGAATATTCTGTTTGTCACCATTGTTGAGATTCATACACTGATTCTTGATGTCTGTGTGTGCCTTAAAGAAAGATTTGTTTTATCAGAACAACTTTTCAGAAATCCTTTAGATTATTTAGAAAATTCTGGACCTTATGCTGTAGAATCACAGTGATGCTGTAATCAACAATATACATCTTAGTCAGAGATTAGACTCTAAATGAGTTCAGTGATTCAGGTCAAATTATGATTATGTCAAAACATAACCAACACCACCTGATCAACTTTTCTCTTTGTTCATCTGAGAGTTATAACTCAGATACAACAACCAAACAAAATCCAATGTTAACAGTTTAAGGGTCAAGAGCCCAACTAAATCAAACACTGATCTCCACAACGGTGTCTTAAAAAAAAATAGATTTTCTCCTTCAGTGATTCTGCTTGTTAACATCAGGTGTCTTCAATAATGCTCAATCATCACTCAATTAATCACTTAATTAGCTCATTAACTTTAACACTCTTGAGTGTTAATTTAACACTCATATTTTAACACTGACTCTGGAACCATATAAACTCCCAGGAGAGTTAATTTAACACTGGAGTTTTTGCTGTGTAGACTAGCATCATAATTATGTTTAGTTAGAAAACAACACAAGTTATACTGATCAGTCTTTCTTGTCGTGAAGATTTTGATAACGTTACCATTCCCACGTAGGCGGCAGAATAATTGTCCGTAGTTCAGGAACTGTAACGTTAGTAATTCGACTGACCAATACTATCTTAAACCACATGTACTCACACTTGTATAAACATCAGTTAAACATACTTAGAAGAAGAAAAAAACTCAACGCCAGGAAGAAACTAACTAACGTTAGCCTAGCTATGTCAGAAACATGGCGGAAACTTTGCAAACAAGGCTAACTTACTTTAGCTTGACTAGTTAGGCAAGAACAGATTTTAAGAAGAAGAACTAAAAACAATGTCAAAATGAACATAGTAATATTGCGTTACACAAAAAGGAAAAATGTACTTACTTAAGAGATCGTATATTTCCTCTCTCCAAATCATAGACTGTGCTCCAAATACTGAAACCGTGTGACGAGACGAGTAAATCTGCTTCAGTTTTTTAGGTGCTGCCCCTTTCGACCGGTGGAGGTACTTCTCTGTTTGTGCTTTAACACTTTCTTAAACATTTGTACAGGTCGCAAAACTCGCAATTGCAAACTGCAAAGTAATCCCTTATACATGTAAAAGGTAAAATAAATTAAAAATTGAGCTTGTAAAACAATGAAAGACATAACCACAATTTCCTGGAGTGACAGAGAGACAAAATATTTCTAAATATTTCACTTTATCCTTCAGGTCAAAACAGGGATTTTCATGTTTCTCATAGACATTACCATGGTTGCAAATTAATAAAAAAAATATAAAGCAAACCCAAGATTTTGGCCAAGTTGCAGATATCGTTCACTGTTCACTGATTTCAAGCATTGGTGAAAAATCTAACTTCATCCATTTATTCTGCTAAATTGTTCATACCATGACCCAGATAGCAGGCAGACGTCGATTCAACGTTGATTCTTAGTTGTAAAGGTTAGTATCAATCATCAATCAAATTTCAACGTTGGATCAATCTTTACTATTTATTACGTTGAAAATAAAACATTGATTCAATGTTGAAATGCGGTTGAATGGCGTGTCTGACGTTGATTCAACGTTAATTCGATGAGCAAAGTGATGTTGTTTCAATGTCAGGAGAGACGTCGTTTCCATGTTGGTTCAATGTCAGTTTGCTATCTGGGGAATTAAATATTTATTTTAAAAACTAATCAGAATCAGAAAGATATTTATTGCCAAGTAAGTTTTACAAAAGGAATTCTTTTTGGTCTATTGGTGCATCTCAAATTGTGCATAAGAAATGTAAAGAATTGTCACCTTAAGTGAATAAAATAATTCTATATATTTTACATATCTGCTATCGCTTCAGAGTTTCAAAGTAATTTAAATGTAATTTCCTAAACCTTATCATGGAATCAGAGTCAAATCTGTTAACCCCTAATGGCTTTGAAGCAACAACAACAACAAAAATTGATATAATTCACATAATAATTATAATCGCTTTAAATGTGAAAAGTAGTTAAAATGCTGTCAGTTTCACTCATGGCTGGTCGATTTCAAAGCGACTTGCCGCCAGCCAGCCGCGGTTCATTTAGACGGCGGCAGCCGTCAGAGAGAATGAAGTCGGCGGCCCGGCGGCTGTTCGCCGGTGGCATCTCGCAAGAAATGGGAGTGACGTATTCGGCGGCAAACGTTTCATCTCCGCCAGCGGGGCGCACCTATAGCCGACAGCTTGGGGCCGGCGGCAAAAAGAAGCCGTGCAGATATTTTTTGCTATCTGGGGCAGAGCGGCAGTAGCTCATTAGCAATTCGCCTCTGCGTTGTGGGGGGAGCCGTTGGCACGGAGACGACCCTCCCCCTCGTTCACACCGCCGCCGACTTGAGCTTCCGAGAAAACGGAGGAGAAGCTGATCATCGCCGTTGCTGGGTTTCCTATCATTATCGGATTAATTGCAGTTTAACCATCAGAGTGAAAGTTTATCATTTGCATGTGTTTTTAAGTCCTGCCAGTTTAACAGGGCGCGCTTGACAGGGCATATAAGAACGCAGAGAGAGAGAGAGAGAGCCTCGGCCGCGCGCGCGCACTCACTATTAATAATAATAAATAATAATGTGACCAAAACGGTTATACAAATGCTGTCATTATAAAAGGTTTCTAGTGTCAATGTATTGCTTGTTTATTTTGTTTACTTTTCATGGTGTGACACTTCTCTTCTCCCATGATCGAACATAGAATGCTGCTACGTCAGAGCGGCCAAAGCGTCAACAAGCTTCCTCGTACTTTTTGACAAGCGTCCTTGACAGGGCGGCCAGAGCTTCTTTGCCGCTCAAGTCGGCGGCGGTGTGAACGTACAGTTAGCATTGCAACCCGCTACCGCACATAGGTGTTGATCCGCCATCGTCTTCTCTACTCCTCAGAACCTGAGCCGCGCGGGCGGGGGCGGGGGCGGAGGGGAGTATGAGCTTGTGGCACCGCCCAGTGGAGTTACTACGTCACAACTCCAGTCTATTTTAGCTGGCATTTTAGCGTCTGCTACTGATTCATTTGAATGCAGAAATACTCAGAAATACAACTTTGAACTTATTTTTCTCAAGATATGTCCTCTAACATCAGAAAAATGCCACAAGAACATGTTAACACCTAGAAAAACATGATTTTCATCGGAGTGGGTCTTTAAAGCTTTTTTTTTTGTATGAATAAGTTAGGCTTAAGGTTATGATATAGTTTATATATATATATATATATATATATATATATATATATATATATATATATATATTTATATATATATATATATATATATATATATATATATATATATATATATATATATATATATATATATATTTATTTTAGGGGACCTTTAAGCAATACTCCCCCAATTGCTCCCCGGACGCTAAAGTAAAAATGCTGAGCACAAATTCCAAATATGGGACACCATATTTGGCAACATGTCATGTCACCTTCCTTCACTTCATATTAAAGGTACACGTTTGCATGTTTTTTTCTGACAGTGTAAAAGGCAAAGCTTCTTTTCTTTGCAGCTCTGCCAACCAAAAAATGAAGAATCATCCAGGTGTTGAAGGTGTGGCCAATGAGCTTCCTATAAAAGCTCTGGTTCTGGACTGTTGAGCTCAGAGATCAGAGGCTTCTTCTGAGACCTACAAACCAACATCACATCCAACAAACAACTTCCAGCCTATTGACCAACCAGCTTGCGGACCATCCTGATATCAAGCAGACCTTCTCTTGAGTCTCCAGCTTCAGGTCTGTCTTTCAGTTTGCTGAGGTTTTACTAGTTTACATTTTACATGGATTTAAATAAATTTGTCATGAATTCAAGTTATGACAGCCACTGTGTAAATTATTATATTTCCAAAAAAATAATTGGAGTAGAACATTTACTTTATAATTAGATTTAGAAGTTAATGCAAAACCTGCTTTATGTGCAATTTACAGGCCATGTTTTTTTTTTTTTTTTTTTTTTTAGTGTAGATTATTATATGTAAAAATAAATAGCAACTCAATTTAATGATTTGGACGTTGTTGTTAATTGTAACCTTTAATATTGTAGTAATGTGTAATTAAGAAATTCCCCATATAGTTTACAGCATTAGCTGAGATTTATTTCCAAATTTGAATTATAATAGAATTTATTTAAACACATATAAACATTTGAAAAAAAGTTTAATTAAAAAAATGAAGCAATTTTGTGTTTTGTTTTCTGCTGAACCCATACCAAACCATGACTTCAATACCGAGGTATGTACCGAACCGTCATGTTTGTGTACCATTACACCCCTATATATTAGTGCTGTCAATCAATTAACAAATTTTCTGTAATTAATCATGATTAATAAAACCTAAAATTAAAGTTTTTAATATATTTGAATAATTTCACATTTAATCTCAAAATTTGTAATCATATATTATATAATTAACATAGTAACATATAATTAACATATTAACATAGAAACAACAAAGACAGTAGTCTGTATTTTAATTATTTGTCTAATGGCTTCTTTTTTTAATGAAAGTGAGGCCAGTATCGCTGATACCAATACTGATATGATGTCTTTATTACATTTAAAAAATGTCATTATTAACCCTTTCATGCATTAATTATGATAACCTCAGTCAGGATTTTTTTTTCAATGTGTTTTTATTGGCATGAAAAACAAGAATTGATTTTTATTTTTATTTTTTTAAATTCAAAGAGATCTTCAGATGTCCACTTGAGTGGACAGCATGCAGTTATGGTTTAAACTGAAGATATACTGTATTAAATATAAGACAATAATCAAACAGATAAAGTATGTGAATTTAACAAACTAATCAATACAATTATATCAAATCATGTGAAAACTATAAAATATATACAAAAAATATAAATGTGAAATATTGCAAAGGCTTCATACAACTTCATACAAGTTGCACTTCGCATATCTTTGATATCAGAACATGAGGACGTGATTCCATCAGAATTTTCTACAGCCTGTCAAGGTACAACTGTGGAAACCACTCAGATGCTCCCTCCAGTGTACCAGAGTATGGAGATTTACCCTTATTAGCTGATCATGGGTAACGCATTACAAGTAACATGCATAACACATTCAGATTACTTTTTTGATGTTACAAGTAAAGTAATGTGTTACAAGTAACATGCATTACGTAATCAGATTTGTTTTTTATGTTACGTGTAATGTATTGTTACATGCATTACCTAATCAGATTACTTTTTAATCTAACAAGTAATTAACTACAAGTAATGTGCATTACCTAATCAGATTACTTTTTGATGTAACGAGTAAAGAAACGCATTACAAGTAACATGCATTACGTAATCAGATTACTTTTTGATGTTGAGTAAAGAAACGCATTACATAATAAGATTACTTTTTGATGTTGAGTAAAGAAACACATTACAAGTAACATGCATTACATAATCAGATTACTTTTTGATGTTGAGTAAAGAAACGCATTACGTAATAAGATTACTTTTTGATGTTGAGTAAAGAAACGCATTACAAGTAACATGCATTACATAATCAGATTACTTTTTGATGTTATGAGTAAGGAAACGCATTACAAGTAACATGCATTACGTAATCAGATTACTTTTTGATGTTATGAGTGTTATGAGGTTGAAGGATGAACCCAATCGCAGACGGTTTGCAGGACTCACAAGGTTTATTTTATACAAATAACAGGGAAAACAAAGCCCACGAGGGGGCAAAACAAGACTAGACAGAACAACGAGTGACTAAACTAGACTATGACTTTGACAATTAACTAGACAATAAACAAACAGCAAATACAAGATCAGAACTTCACTAGACAATCCACTTGGCAGGAACACTCACAGATAGATCGCACAATGTATTACAATGAACCGACACAAGACAGCAAACACAAGGGGATTAAATAGGAGACTAATGATGAGGGCAACAGGTGATAATGGGGAAACAATAATGACTAAACAAGGATAACAAGGAGGGCGGGGCTAGATGACGAGACAACACAAGCACATGGCCCAGCAAAAGGCCATGTGTGTGCACATAAAACATGGGTCTGTCATGATCCTGCCTCAATAATTAAAGAACATCAAGGACTAGATGGCAGGATCATGACAATGAGTAAAGAAACGCATTACAAGTAACATGCATTACGTAATCAGATTACTTTTTGATGTTATGAGTAAGGAAACGCATTACTAGTAACATGCATTACGTAATCAGATTACTTTTTGATGTTATGAGTAAAGAAACGCATTACAAGTAACATGCATTACATAATCAGATTACTTTTTGATGTTGAGTAAAGAAATGCATTACAAGTAACATGCATTACGTAATCGGATTACTTTTTGATGTTGAGTAAAGAAACGCATTACAAGTAACATGCATTACGTAATCAGATTACTTTTTGATGTTATGAGTAAAGAAACGCATTACAAGTAACATGCATTACGTAATCAGATTACTTTTTGATGTTGAGTAAAGAAACGCATTACAAGTAACATGCATTACGTAATCAGATAACTTTTTGATGTTATGAGTAAAGAAACGCATTACAAGTAACATGCATTACGTAATCAGATTACTTTTTGATGTTATGAGTAAAAAACGCATTACAAGTAACATGCATTACATAATCAGATTACTTTTTGATGTTATGAGTAAGGAAACGCATTACAAGTAACATGCATTACGTAATCAGATTACTTTTTGATCTAACGCATAACACATTCAGATTACTTTTTTGATGTTACAAGTAAAGTAATGCATTACAAGTGTCATACATTATGTAATTACATGACTTTTTTCGATGTCAATGAAAATTACATTCTAATAATACAAATACATTTATTTACAGTAAAAAAGTCACTGCAGATTAAGTTTTTAAGTTTCAAAAACAATATTCACATTATAATTATGAATTGTAGCTGAAATATAGCAATTGATACATGACGTCCACTACAGTGGACATGTGATTAAAGGGGGGGTGAAATGCTCATTTTCACTCAATCTCCTGTTAATCTTGAGAACCTATAGAGTAATATTGCATCCTTCATATCTCCAAAAAGTCTTTAGTTTTATTATATTTATAAAAGAAAGATAGGCTGTATCGAGTCTTTCCGGAAAAAAACGAGCGTCTGGAGGCGGGCCGTGTGGGCGAAGCTAAAGCTGTGCTAACGCGCCGAGCTAACAACACACAGAGACAATAGAAGCAGTTTTACTCACCGCCTGCGGTTCCAACGCACGACTGCGAACCTTTATCGTTGGGACTGCTCCATCCTTAAGCATTAGACGATCTGCAAATCCGTCGATCTGGGCTTTGTTTATAAAACAAGCATCGTCGAAATGCAGGGAACAAACTTGCACAACCTCCGTTGATGCTCTGAAAAAACAAACTCCATCCACTGCTCCCTTAACGCTGGGTTCTTTGGGAATCTGTGCAGGGTTGTCTTGCCCTGGCAACCAAAAACCCACTTCTTTGGTGACATTGACTTCCCTAAAGCCGAGCACAGCGCTTTGATGGGCGTACTGCTTTCGCTCTCTTGCTCTGGTCTACGAGTGCGCGCGCACGCGGTTCTTCCGGCAGAAGTGCCCTTAGGACCCGTATAAGGAAATTCCGTTACATCTGACGTCACACATGCCCATACTCGAAAAAAACTTTCCGAAACTTGTGACAAACCGGAAGGAGCATTTTTGGAACAGAAATACTCCTTCAAACGTACAATTTAATTTTTGAAACTTTGCCCATGTTTAGCATGGAAATCCAACTCTTTAACAGTGTAAAAAACTCAGTATGCATGAAATAGCATTTCACCCCCCCTTTAATCAGAGTTTTCTCTCAATCTAAAATCAAAACTTGGAAAATTTTACTGTGATTGGACTCATTAGATATTGCTTGATGCTGCAATATTTTTTTTACCTACAAGAGTCTCCTAGGATAGAAGGAATGGGTGGATATTCCGGAGCAACTTGGCATGTCTGACTGACCCTTGGCCATCTTGGTTTGGAGGGGGGAAAAATCGAAACACAACGGCTTGCCACTTGGTTGCAATTTATAGGATGATGCACCAGGGTCCAATGAAGAGGCTGATGTGCAACTTGGCCATAAAAACCCGTGCAAATTCAAGAAAATGCTTTTTTAATAGCTGTCCACTGTAGTGACCACTATGCGTGAAAGGGTTAAATTGTTTTTTCCCTCAATTTTAGCCATTAATTATATCCATTTAACATTATTCATTATTCATATATCATTGAAAGCTATAATTTTTTAACATTTAACAGGCTTTAAAAAATGAAACTTTTAATTTATGTGAACTTAAAACCAATCTTCTCATAAACTTCACCTTATAATAAATGTCACGTTTACCTGCCCTTCAATATGTCAGGGCTCAATTTTTACTATATTGGTTTTTACTATATGGTTCAGATTTTTACTTGCCATGTCTGCTGTCACTTTAATATCTGAAGAGCCCTTATACACCTGTTACCAGGAGTGATTATGTTTTATGAATGATTTTGAAAAGTAAAGATCATTGGAATGTTTATTTTCAAGAAGGGTTTTGGATACAAAGTAAAATAAGGGGAAGTGAGAAGTTTGATCAAAGAAATGAGGGATTAAAACACTGAATAGAAAGTCATCAGTAAATATAATAAAGACAGAATAACAATATTTAGAGCCATAACCAGGAAGGAGAGGTGTGAATGTGTGCAGGGGAGACTGAAACTGAATGAGACCGTTTACACCATAAAACAATAGAGACAATAGTCTGAATGGATACTTAGATGATGACAATAAACATCAGTTTGCATTTTAAAGTCTTCTCAAAATAAAATTACATAACATGATCTTAAAAATATTTAATTAAACTTAGTTATTTTCCTATTTGAAATCAAACAATCAGGTCTGTGGCTTTAGCTGCACTGCATTTGATTGCAACAAGGCTGATTTCAATTATATTTTCATGAAGATTTCATATTTTTATAATTACAATTTATAATAACAATACATTTAAACTCTATATAACTTTTTTTTTTTTTTCTTTGTGACAATTATTCATTTTGGCTTAATGACAACATCTAACAAATGTCTGCTTTCAGATGAGACCGTACTTATGCTTCTGTAATATTGTGTGCCAGGCTAACAGGTTGAAAGCAACCAGATTTTCAATCCAGCACTACAATATCGCCACAACCTTGCACTGGGCTAATGCTAGGGTTGCAGAGATTACCCAGCATGCCAAGTTCCACAACAACAGTACTGTAATGAACTCTCTCCACTTATTAATCTTTATAAGTTGTTCTCTTTATTTAAACATGCAGCAGTAATGCACAAACTGTACACTGTGATCAAACTTATCTGTCAGAAAACAAGGTCATGAGTGAGAATTAGTGGCCACTTTCAAAACACTGCTTGGTAAAGCTTAGCGAATCTTTTGTGTTCAGCCAATTGATTTTAATAATTGAGGCTTTGTTACATCATAACTGTTTCAAAATCTCAATGGTTCTAGACTAGAGAATCTCAGTAAACCTAGTATGAACCGGTGTCTTTTTTATTTTATTTTTTATTATACATATATACACACCTCATCTCAGATCAGTTTGATATGTGTGTAGACATCATGAAAATGTCTAGTAGTTTATTGTCTCTTTTTGGCCTGATTAGCCATACACGCAAAAAACAAACCCAATGCAAAGTTGTTGTAATATTAAAGGAGTACTTGGTTGAAAATGTGTTTCTGACCCAGCATTTTGAGTGTGTACTGCTTTGAGTTGAGTTGTAGCAATAAATACACAATTTCATGTTGTGTGTTGTCAGCCATGGCGTCTGCTGGGCTTCTGTTCCTGATGTTGATGTCGTCCTTCTTCCTCGTCTCCACCAAGATCATCTCATCTGACCAGAAACAACTGCAGGAAAAATCTCCAAAGACATCAGACAAAGTCAAATATATAGCCATGCTTTCCTTGACAACTGAAAAGATCATGAAAGCAGTCAGCCCTTTTATGTCGGCAATACCAGCTTATGGGGCTCTTATAAGAGCTGTGTGCGAATTAATAGGGATGACAGCATCTGAAATAAATAAAAAGATAAATGTTGAGACCTCATTACAAGACCTCATTTATGAATTTGACAATCTTAATATTAAACTTGACCAATATCACGTAGAGCAGAAGTGGGAGGCCTGGGCAAGTAGTGCTTATCACAAGCCAGAGATGAATATTAACATAGCTTGGAAAATGTTGAATACTACGCTGCACAGTGTTAAGGAGGCAAAAGATGACAATGAAAAGAAGAGGCAAATGGATGAATTTATGAAGAACTACGAAAAACATCAGGGCGACACTAAGAAATTATGGACATTGTTGACTGCTAAAGGAACTACCTTCATAAATCCCCTAGGAGATCTACTGGCTGAACATGTTAATTGTCATGAAAAGGTCATCAGACAATATACTGTGCTCATTTATGAACTTATCTACAAGGGGGATTCAATGAATCAATTCTATTATACATACAAGAAAACAGAGTCTCAAGCTAAGGTTGATGAGGAAGCTGAAATTGCATATGACGCAGCATCAGCTATGTTCAAAGTCCACAAGAAGTGCATTGATAACAGTATGGAGTATATTAGAAAAGATGTGTTAACACTCATCGACAACACCAAAAAAAGTTCAGATCTAGCCAAAGAAGTCTGGTCATTTCTGGTGAAGGAGTATGACAGGTACGACTGGATGGTTGTTGCATTTAAAACCAAATATTCGAATACATTATTTAAGTCCCTGGACAGTCACGTCTTGACAGGATTTACTGAGGTGACAAAAGGGGGCATTAGTGTGGCTGTCGCCAGACAGGTGAAAGGGAATCACACCAAGACAGCTTTAGTCAAACAAACCATTGGCAGGTGCATCGATGAGTCAGTCAAGTGTCATGAGGTAGCAAAGAAACTCAGCAAATGTACTAAAACTATGGAAGGAAAGTCAGTGACTCGGACTTACACAGCAGTGCATGCCTATTTAAGAAAAGCTCAAGACAGCTACAATACAAATGAAGAAACAGATGAAGGCTATAAAGTCAGTGCTGCTCCCGAAGATCAGACTCCTGCTGTTTATATAGGGAAGTGTAAAAAACATCTAGGTCTGGGGAGTGGCAAGTTTGTTGTTCTGATTAAAAGTAATGAAGAAATAGAGGCAAAATATCCTTGCTCCAAACTGAACTGTGGTGGGGCAGGAAGAGGCAAGTGTGTTAAAGTGGAAGGCATGTTCCGGGCAATGTGTGAGTGCAAAATGCCATACTATGGTGAGCACTGTGAGGAGAGCTTAGAGGATTACAAGAAGTACTTAAAGGGAGAGATACAAAACCCTAAAAGCAGTAGCAGTAATTTTTTAAATCATTATTATTTTTATTTTATTATTATTTGTTTGTTTATGTCTTAAAAATGTTAAAATCTCACAATCACCTCCTGCCTGTCAATTTAATCAGAATTGATAGAGTTTAAATGACATGTATTTCCTGCTTCAAGCTTCTGTCCTGATTTTGCTATAAGTAATAATAAAAATCTGTTTTATTGTCATTGGCATGTCTTTTTATTTGCATTTTTACGTGTTTTTAAAATAATAATATTCAATATAAACGGATGTATTTAAAGTAAAAAAATCTAACATTGTGATTAATACTGACTAAATTCAATATTTTATGTCCCTGTAATTATTTCTGTGTTTTTTTTTGGTTTTTTTTGGTGATCAACAGTAACACATTTGTGTTCTCTTAGTATCTTGTGCTATTCGGTACAAATATAGAATGATTTAAGTAAAAATTTACTTTGAACGGTAGTTGTGCTTTGTTTTAATTGTCCCGCCTGAGCGGGGTGATTGAAACACAGGGATGGGACGGATGAAACATAACAGTTTAAATGGCACCTATTCATCTAATGCTTGTTTTTATGAACAACAACTGACAAGTAACTTATTATGACCGCCGCTAGCATAGCAGGTGATGGCGATTTACTACTAACAATGTCATGTGATATATCGCCCAGCCCTAAGTTAATGTATCAAATAAAAATAATTTGGTTACACCCATGTACTACCACCTAGGATAAATGGGACTGAAGGTGGCCTGTTGCCTGGAAGCCGTCCTCAAATTTTATTTTGTCCTTTGGACAAATTGGGCAGTGAAATTTTGCGATGCCAAATGTGATGTGCGGCCTGACAGCAGATATGAAATACTTGGCCTCTGCGTTGTGTAGTGTTTTTGAGTTACTGGACACAGACACGGGACAGTAGGCCGCAGTTTTGCTGGATCTTTTATTCCTAATACGAAATATGTTTGTAACAATATGTACATAAGTTACTTGTCAGTTATTGTTCATAAAAACAAGCATTGGATGAATAGTTGCCGTTTAAACTTATGTTTCACCCCTGTGTTTCAATCGCCCTGGTTAGGCGGGATGATTGAAACAAAGCACAACTACCGTTCAATTTTTACTTAAATCATTCTATATTTGTACCGAATAACACAAGATACTAAGAGAACACAAATGTGAGTTGTTGACCACCAAAAAAAAAAAAAATCTATCTGTAACCTTATCTTAGAAAAAAACGTTTATCTGAAAAGTGTTTCAACTGTCCCGGCTCTCCCCTATACATTACACAGATTTTTTTTTAAATTATTATTATTATTTAACCACTGAAATAATTACGGGGACATAAAATATTGAATTTAGTCAGTAGCCTATTAATCGCAATGTTCGATTTTTTTTCTTTAAATACATAACTTTATATTGAATATTATTATTGTATTTTGAAAACATGTAAACATGCAAATAAAAAGACATGCCAATGACAATAAAACAGATTTTTATTATTAATTTTACCAACTTACAAAATCAGGACAGAAGCTTGAAGCAGGAAAAGCATGTCGTTTAAACTCTATCAATTCTGATTAAATTGACAGGCAGGAGGTGATCATGAGATTTTAACATTTTTAAAACATAAACAAACAAATAATAATAAAATAAAAATAATAATGGAATGTGTCTGAAATGCATTTTCTTTGTTTCCCCACAAGGGGTCTAATGAGAAATTAAGAAAAAAAAAAAAAAAAATCGAAATTTACTATTTAAGATTTATTTAAATTAAAATTCATTTCGAATTATTCAAATCAATTCGAATTATTTAAAATTCAATTATGACCTGTATTGATGTATCTACATCAACACAGGTCATAATTGAATTTTAAATCATTTCAAATAAAACATAACTGTAATTTTATATTCTCACACACTTTAACCACAGATTTCTGCACATTATGTTCAGGAATTGGTAATTTATGTTTGAATCACTTTTCTTTACAACTATTTTTCCCTACACTTTTTCAGCTAAAATACCATAGAGTATGCAATAAAGTTTTAATCCCTCCTGCCTGTGGACAGAGGCTCTCTTTACTTAGCGGTTTGCGTTACAGCTCAACTCCTGATGATGCATTTCCTTATTCTGAAGTTTATACATCATCACAGAAATATGAACATTAAGCTAGGTATCATAAAATATCATGAAATGAAATGACACTCAGTTATGTTTGTTTGAAGGGAATAATATTCAGATTAGGTTTCTTTAACATCAAATTAAATGGAAAAGGTGTTTAAAGTTTAGTTTCACTCCTGTTGAGTTCCGGCCACGACACAGAAACAATGGTATTTTGTGGAAGTAGTATCAAGAAACCCTAAACGCTGCTTCTCTCTCTTTCCTGGATCATAACAGGCCCTAATGTTTCTCATTTATTCAGCAAACTGTCTTTGCATTAAACTACACTTTAAAGCCTAGTGATCTTATCCTGTTGTGTACTCTCCACCACTTCTATCTTTCCCTCTAAGTACTTCTTGTAATCCTCTAAGCTCTCCTCACAGTGCTCACCATAGTATGACGTTTCGCACTCACACATTGCCAAGAACATGCCTTCCACTTTAACACACTTGCCTCTTCCTGCCCCCCCACAGTCCAGTGTGGAGCAGGGATCTTTTGCGTCTATTTCTTCATCACTTTTAATCAGAACAACAAACTTGCCTTTACCCGGACGTCCATGTTTCTTACACTTCCCTTTATAAATATGAGGAGTCTGATCTTCGGGAGCAGCACTGACTTCATAGTCTTCATCTGTTTCTTCATTTGTATTGAAGCCGTCATGAGCTTTTCTTAAATAGGCATGCACTGCTGTGTAAGGCAGAGTCACTGACTTTCCTTCCATAGTTTCAGTACATTTTTCAAGTTTCTCTGCTACCTCATGACACTTGACTGAGTCTTTAATGCAGCTGCCAATGGTTTCTTTGACTAAATCTGTCTTGGTGCGAGACCCTTTCACCTGTCTGGCGACAGCCACACTAATGCCCCCTTTTGTCACCTCAGTGAATCCTGTCAAGACGTGACTCTTCAGGGACTCAAAGGGTGTATTCGATTTTTTGGTTTTAAATGCAACAACCATCCAGTCGTACCTGTCATACTCCTTCACCAGAAATGAACAAACTTCTTTGGCTAGATCTGAACTTTTTTTGTTGTTGTCAATGAGTGTTAACACATCCTTTTTAATGTAGTCCATACTGTTATCAATGCACTTCTTGTGGACTTTGAACATAGCTGATGCTGTTTTGTATGCAATTTTAGCTTCCTCATCAACCCTTGCTACAGACTCTATGCCCTTGAGTTTATAATAGAATTGATTCATTGTATTGGCCTTGTAGATAAGTTTATAGATGAACACAGTAAATTGTCTGATATCCTTTTCATGACATTTAACATGTTCAGCCAGTAGATCTCCTAGGGGCTGTCCTAAGGTAGGATCTTTAACGGTCATCAATTTCTGTATTTTCGTAGCGGTAGGCTCATAGGTTGAGTAGAAATTCACAAATTCATCCTTATGGCTCTTCCTTTCAGTGACATCATTTGTCTCTTCAAGACTTTTCAGCAGAACCTTTAACTTTCTCCATGCTGTTTTAATATCATTCTCATGACTGTAGTAATTACTTGACCAGATGTTCCACTTCAGCTCTTCTTGATTTTGGTCAATTTGAATTTTAAGATTGTCAAATTCATTCATGAGAGCTTGGATTTGATTGCCATTTTCTTGTTTGGTTAATTTAGATACTCCTAGCACTGTTACAGAGCACACAGCGCTTATAAGAGCCCCATGAACTGGTATCAGCGAAATAAAAGGGCTGACGGCTGTCATGATCTTTACAAAATATTCTGAGGAAACCTTGCCTATATATTTGACTTTTTCTAATGTCTTTGAAGATTTTTCCTGCTGTTGTTTCTGGTGATCAGATGAGACGATCTTGGTGGAGATGGAGACGAGGAAGAAGGATGACATCAACATCAGGAACAGAAGCCCAGCGGACGCCATGGCTGACAACACATAACATGAAATTGTGTATTTATTACTACAACTCAACTCAAAGCAGTATACACACACACACACACACACACACTCCTTTAATATTACAACAATAAGAGACAATGAATTACTCTTCCTTTTTATGATGTCTAACATATCAAACTGATCTGAGATTAGGTAAAAAAACAATAACAAAACAAAAACAGACACTGGTTCATACTAGGTTTACTGAGATCATCCTCTAGTCTAGAACCATTGAAATATTGAAACGGTTGTGATGTCACATGACTGGTAGTCTGAACACAAAAGATTCGCTAAGCTTTACCAAGCAGTGTTTTGAAAGTGCTCATCACTACTTTTATCTTGTGTAGTTACTTGCTGCACTGCTGAATGGGGTAATTAGATTGACAGATAAGTTTGATCACAGTGTGCAGTTTTGTGGGTTGTTAAAACATTTGGTAGCTTAACTAAACATAATTTTATTAAGTTTAGTGACAGCCAGTGGCGGTTCTACATTGAATCACACCCTGGGCGAGACCCCCTTAATATTGCCCCTTCATTCATGACATGGATACCGTAATCATACAGAGAAAACATAGTTGCATACCTTTATCTTTCGCTCGTTTCTAAATTGGGCACCTGATGGCTTTGACCTTTCTTGTCCATCTCTTATTTGGCACTCGACATCGACAATCAACAGATTTCCCCTGATCCCCCTCATAACAACTGTCACTCACGACGAGTCACGACCAGAAGTCAAGACTAAACCAATTCACCTTGGTGGTGGTGACCAAGTAATCGTTTTGTATTACCTATTTTTATTAGCCATTCAGACAATTCAGAAAAACAAAAATGTGAAGGAAATATAGAGGCCTGTATTTATAATATTATGAATGAAATGTGCGTTATTTGGAAGAAAGCCGAGGTGTGACTTACTTAGATAACTATATGGATCCCCCTTGTCCGTTCCATTTGGAAGAGACCCAGAGGTGAACTGTCATCCGCGCCCGCGCCTCCGCGCCCCCTCCCCCTTCCCCCCTCCCCCCAGCTGAGAATTAGTTTGATATCAAAAGTAACCTTCTCTGTCTTGTATGTCGGTGTCCTCTTTGATGGATGTGTGGGGTGAGAACGTGTGAAAAGGGCCTCACGCTGAATGCGCGAGAGTTGGCAGCTCTGTGTTTTCATGACATATTTATTTAAACGTAATTAAATAATCAAGACATTACTATCATGTGCAAAAGGTCATGTTCAAGGTAGATTTATTTGACTATAATAGTTGTACAGCGTTCTGTTTGAGTGTTGCGTCTGCCTAGTAGGCGTGGTTTTAATCTCAGAAGTCTTGCGAGTTAGGAGAATCTGGCGCGAGATGGCATTGTTGTACTGCCCTACAAAGGCAAAAGACAGTAACTTTATTTTTGGTCGAAAATGAGTTATTGATATTTTTGGGACATTCAAGACCTCCTTTATCATGTGGATAAGTATCTTGAGTCAATTCCGTTGTCTTTTCGAGAAAATAATGGGTTGTCTTAACAGTAACTTCCAAAAGCACAGGAGAAACCAAGGCAGATCCTTGGTCACTCCAGTTACCATTCTTTGCCTTTGTTTGGATCGCTCTAATTGAGTTAGAGTAATCTGCTGTTGTTTAGAAGTTACTATGCCGGCCTGGAGTTACTGCATTCTGCCTTTGTTTTACTGTCCATTAAAGTTTGCTGCGTGTAAATTACGGTAGGTATGTAGGTAAAGCAAATAGTTGAGTGGTTGTTTTTACTAATAGTGTTTCAGGATGGCACATTGCTCTCGAGGGAAAATTATGGTTGAGATGGCTTTTGAATTGCAGACATCAAAGTCAAGGTAAGAAATTGTGTAACACAAAATATGCATTAGGGGCCGTTCACATATTGCATGTTTTGCGCGCTCAAGTTTGTTATTTCAAATGTAGGCGGGCGGCAAGCGCACTCATGAAGGAAGCGACGCGGTGCGACGCACTCGCCTTTTTCATGTGCAGCAAGATGGAAAAAAAAACCCCGCAACCTTTCAGAACGCCGCAAATGCACCGCAGGTCATGTGACAAGAACCAACCAATCAGCTTCACCCCGTTTTGTAACAACATTGAAAGCTCAGTCAACATGATGTGGAGAGCGCAGTTCATGTTTTCATAGCAACGACAGACGCCACGTATGTCCACGTCTAACAATATCAAGTATAAGTTAGACAAATCTGACATATGAGGGCTGTGTTAACAGTAAAACGTCCGGCATTTACCGAATTTTAAAAACACGGATGGATAATATAAAATGTATTCTGACATTTTGACAGAAAAAAACACAAGCAAGAACAAAATACTTTTTAATCCACAAGTAAGTAACGTGCTAGTTTTCATGCAAAATAAATATGTAACATAATTAGGTACTTTAGTTATTATTAACACTATAACATTACATAACACATGAAGGCTATGTTTCTCAACACTGAGAATGAATAAATAAACGCCTGTTTCTCCAGATTCGTGTTTATCAGTAATGCACAAATCACAGCACTTTCATAATCACTAAGCCATAGCGATTTCAAGTTGATTTTAGATTTATTGTTCAGCATTACTTGAGCATTTTATAATTTGCATGGCTGAATGATGTCTTCCTCTGATGTCTTCCATCTGAGTGACCATGAATGAATGACGGAGTATTTTAAGATTATCCATGCGATCCGTGTGATCATCAAATCCAGAGGATTATTTTTTTCACCGCTAAGGGTCGCTAACCTCTTACAATAACAAAGGCGTAGTTTGATGACACAAAAATTCCCAGTAGTATGCTCCTGGGGAATTATGGACCTTGTCGTCAAGCCGATGGATCTAATAATGTTTATGGATGAGTGAATAAATTGATGTTTTTATCATGACAGTGGTATGAAGCAGGGTGCAATTGCTAATGAGAGACAGATATCAGCTCCGCATTCGCAAATCCCGCGGATATAAATGAATGAGGACATTTAATTCTACCTGTAGTCAATAATTTTATCTCTAATAAAACTCATCTTTGATCACCAAACTTACACATTTAAACGGTTTTCCCGTCATTTTTTTTTTTTGTTCATGCCTTAAAATAGCTTGAACGTAACTTGCCTCATTTAATATTTGCAGACCGATGAATATGCAAATGAGCCTCGACTCACTCATACAGGTATGACTGTAAGTCCATGTATTAGAATGGAAATGCGCTTTATGTATCACTCTCTACAATGCCGGACACTTAACGGTAATATATATGATTAGCCTTTTGCCAGACTACATTGTCAAACAGCTAATAATGTGTTGCTAATGTTACACAAACCATGTTCCTGTTTGCCATCTCAGTCACACAGCTTCCTTCTGACAATCAATGTCCTTATAAATGCTTTGAACAACTTCAGTGGAGAAAGGCATATAGTTCATCAATAACATCATAATATACATCATACACGTAAATCACCCACTATTTTTCATATGAACAGAAAAATATGCCAGGATAACACGGCTTCTCTAGAGACACTATATAGTTAATGATATGCTAAAAAGCCCGCCCGCATGTTGACGTGATTGGTAAAGTTAGTCTGTGATGTAAGAAACACCAGTGATTTCAAACCGCATTTTTGAGACGGTCTTTTTTTCACCGCAGTTTTAAGGAAAAAATACTCAGCAATGGTGTTGACTTGACTGAATTTTTCTAAAAGACACCTTAGTCCTGGTTATCTCTGAGGTTAAAAATTATTTGTGTCCCTTTTGACAAAGTGTCTGCAAAATAAATGAATGTAAACTAGTAAAACCTCAACAAACTCAAAGACAGACCTGAAGCTGGAGAGCTGGAGACTCTGAGAAGGTCTGCTTGATATCAGGTTGGTCAGCAAAGCTGGTAGTTGTTTGTTGGATGTGACGTTGGTTTGTAGGTCTCAGAAGAAGCCTCTGATCTCTGAACTCAACAGCACAGACCCAGTGCTTTTATAGGAAGATAATTGGCCACACCTTCGCAACACCTGGATGATTCTTCATTTTTGGTTGGCAGAGCTGCAAAGAAAAGAAGCTTCACCTTTTACACTTTTTCACCTATCCTAGTGGGTGAACCACATCGGGAGCAGTGGGCAGACATTTTTGTTGTGACGTCCGGGGAGCGACTGGGGGTTAGGTGCCTTGCTTAAGGGCACCACAGTTGTGGGTAATGAAGACCAGAGAGAGCGCTGTTCATTCGCTCCCCCCACCTACATTTCATTTCACGATTTAATTTGCCATTATTATTAAAATAATTACTGCATTTAAATAAGTATATGCTGGTGCAGCACTATTAAAGAGAACAATGAAAAATGTAGCATAAAAAACTTGACAAACAATGGTAACAATCAGGGTTTGAAAATTACACCTGCCAAATACGGGTAAAAATCTACTGTGGCGGGTAACACAGTCAAATCAATGGCCAATTTGGCGGGTTACTTATTATATTTACTCAGTTTGCTTAGGAAGTTTGTGTAAGCCAAATCTGCACAAATACTCAACTCGTGAGTCATCATGATCTCTTAAATACAGCGTTTTGCACAGAATCTGCTATCTGGCTTACTTGAACATTCACGTCACTACGCAACAAATAACAGCGTGCTTGTTCATTTGCATTTAAGAAATAGCGAAGATTAAAAAAACATAATAATGTGGCGATACTTGCCTGAGGTAACTAATCCCAGTGAAAATAGGAAAGACCCGCAAAGCAACGAAGGAAACCAAGAAAAGAAAATTTGAAGTTGTAATACCAAGTGGCAAGCTGAGCGTGAGTGGCTCGTCTTTGACTCAACAATGTAATGTAACAATGTATTGTGAGGACTGCAGGACATACGCTTTGGCAAAGCACAAAATTAACAATTTTGTTACTGTAACAACAACTTCAAGGTCGTTATTTGTACTGTATTGATCTGTCCACTTAAAATACATTTTTGGTGAAAAGGTGAGGATGAAAGAGGAAGGAAGAAGATGTCTGAATGACAGGATTTTGTTTTATATATATACTGTATATGTGTGTGTGTGTGTGTGTGTGTGAATCTGGTTTATTTATTTATTTATTTTTTGGCTAGTAGAAGTTCTGAATGGCCGGTAACTTAAATTTAGTAGCCAAATTGGCCGGTGAGTGAAAAAGTTAATTTCAAACCTAATCTACAAACTCATTTTCAGATTAGTGCATCAATGCATTGTGGTGTTCAAATAGTACAATACTCAACAGTGACATTAGCTGTGTCCGAAATCGCTCACTCGTTTACTAATCCCTATTCTAGTCTATGGCAGAGGAGTTCATTATTTCAGCAGGGAGTGAATGAAAATGAGTGAGGTAAATTCTGACGTACTCGCCATGAACCAGAGGGTTGGACCAAAGTTTTTAGATGTACCAAGATGGTCATTTCATATTTCTATGAAAAGGGCAATGGGAGAAGTTGCAATGTGCAATATGGCAGAATAAGTCATGCCTTCTAAATAAAAGAGAGCTTGAGAAACCAGCTATTCAGAATCAGCAATAGTTGAATGGAAATGACCATTTGACAGCTGCAGTGGAGGGAAGACTTCCACTAAACTTAAATAACTATGTTCTTCTCACATAATTGAATATCTTCAGACAAAAATGTTTATGCTGCTTATATATATATATATATATATATATATATATATATATATATATAATTTTTATTTATTTTTTGTCATTTTGGAGCTTTACAACCATGGGGAATGCACAGTATCGGATTTGGATAGGTCCCGTCTGACCAATACCTGACCAAAAAAAACTAAAACAAAAAAGTCTGTATTGGGCTAATAGTCAAGTCAAGTCACCTTTATTTATATAGTGCTTTTTACAATATGTATTGTTTTAAAGCAGCTTTACAGTGATAACAGAAAGTTAATGCAACAAAGATTGTTTTGAGAATAAAGTTATTGTTCAGGTTAAGTAAGTTCAGGGTTGATTCATTTGCATTGTAAGAATCATTTGTTATTATTTAGTGGCTGTTTACACGACACCATTCATTTACACGACAACAGCGTTTCGATACCGTTATCATCTCCGTGATCTAAAAACCCCAAATCTATAAAAACGGTGATGGCATGCTCATGCATATTACGTGTTTATTCTATAGGGGTGTGTGTGTGTGTGTGTGTGTGTGTGTGTGTGTGTGTGTGTGTGTGTGTGTGTGTGTGTGTGTGTGTGTGTGTGAGAGTGTGTGTGTGTGTGTGTGTGTGTGAGAGAGTGTGTGAATGTGTATGTGCGCAGGATGTGTATGTGTATTTCTCAGGGTGTGTAATGTGTATATTTTCGTAGTCTTTCTTTACAAAGTGACATTGCCAACTACTTATTTGGAATGCATAATTTTAGTTGTTTTTGCTGATCCTTGTGGATGAGGATCATTTTGATACCATCATCATAAAGAGGGAAAAAAACATTTCCGTTTTTAGTACATAGTTGTCATTTAGACGTACTCTTATTTTATCTATATAGCAGCTCTGAAGAAAACAGTGATGTCATCATCCAGCTCAGTTCAGTTCTCATACAATTGAGTCAATGCAGGCAGATCAATAATATTGTTGAATATTAAATATCCCCAACTAATCAAGCCAGATGTGACAGTGGCAAGGAACCAAAACTCCATCAGTGACAGAATGGAGAAAAAAACCTTAGGAGAAACCAGGCTCAGTCGGGGGCCAGTTCTCCTCTGGCCAAAGAACGAACGAAGAACGAACAGTGAGTGATTATTATGCAGGCACCATTATGATACAGAGTATCAGATCGCCACATCCATAGATATGACCCCTTGTATTTTTGTATCTTGCAAATGCCACCTGACTAGAGCCTGGTGATAAGGAGCAAATGGAGGTGAGAGTGTTTGAGAAGTGATAACTGAATGTTCAGAGAATTGGCTATGCAAATCCCAGTAAAAGTAACAGCTTCTGAGATAAAGTATGCGGCTTTAAAAGGCAACCTCACACAAATGAAGATGCTATCTTACACTCTTACATCCTCTGTTACAGGGTGTGAGATAGCCTATATGGGCCTGCTTGCAAGTGTACAAATAAAGAAACCAGAGACATGTCTTGTTTGGTGATCTTAGGGTGTATTCACACCAGGAAAGTTCGCTAGTTAATTTGTTTTGGTCTGGACCAAATTCAATGTTGATTTTGTTTGTTTGGTGTGGTTCGCTTTCACACTGCCTTTTTTGCAAGTGAACCAAAATATGTAAACAAAACCACACGTGTGCTAAGGTCCTCCATTCATTGGACAGGAATTCTCAAGCAGGGAAAAGCAGGAAGTGCAAGTTGTGCAATTTTTATTCTTTTACTGATTTGGTGTTATCAGCTATTAATGTAATATCATGAAACTTATGAGCATCATATGATACAATGTCATCTATACAATGTAATAACTAGGAATTTGTGAAGACGAAGATGTGCTGCAATACTGTCCATGATGAGAGAGCATGCTCTTAACTGATAAAGTTCAAACATTATTAAAAACAAGTGGAGTCAGTAATAAAATAAGAACAAATACACAAATTACAAGCAGATATTAATTAAGAATATATATAATATCTAAATTAAGAAATGAATAATTACACCTAAATGTAGCCTAAAATAACACTGTGTTCACTGTAGAAATTAAACACAGTTTAATTAATTAACAAAGTTGTTAAAGCTGTATTTTGTTGTTTTATTGACATTAACGAAAACAGACAACAGTAGTAATATTAGGTGTCTTGCTGTTACTTTAATACCGACTGCACAGACCGAAAAAACTGACAAAACATCATGGTTTCTCTGTCAACTGTTCACTTATAACATAACTGGGAGAATACTTGCCGAGGCGGGTATTTAGAGGAGTTTTATAACATAATTTTGTGTGCATGTGTCCGTTCAAGGGCAAGAAAACGCAAAAGAGGAATCAATTCAGTGTTCAAGTGCTATCTGAAACGCGTCTCTCTCTCTCTCTCGGCTATGCGCACAGATAACGCACGAGTCCCGATTTTCGCCTCTTCTTCTGCGTTTAAAATTGTTTGAATGTGTAAATTGGCAAGACAAAACACGTCCAAATGATAAACTTTCACTCTATGATGGTTACATTTAGCAGTTATTCTGCAAATCACATGTGTGCCTAACCGTGGGGCAGCTGGTCCGTACCAAGCGGCAACATTCTGATCAGAAAAATGAAGCCTACCCGGAAGTTCGAAAAACTGCAATACATCGAAAATCCGCTAGGGGCAGGTCCCAAAAGGGAGCAAATGTCCATAGACCCCATAGACATAGAATGTCTGTTTTCACAGCATAAATTCATGTTTTTACAGGTTGGTCCCATGGACTTTTATTGTATTTTTCAATAGCTTCCGAGTGCCTGACAACTGTGAGGGGGGTGAATTTTTTTCTAACTCGTTAGTTTAGATCGTATTTAGATATAAAATGTATGACAAATAAGGGCGTGGTTAAGTTTGATTGACAGCTTGATTGACAGCTGACAAGGCAGCGCCACGGAGAATGACAACATAAGAAGCGCCATTTTTTAATACAGTTGACATATAATACTACTGTTTCTGTATCATGAAATGTAGTTTTAAGAGTTTTTCAGGCGAGAATGTAGTTGTTTAAAGCTCAAATCTGTGGTTTATTTAAAGATTTATGAAAATTTTATCCAGTTGATCCAGCGATGACCGGGCGCTCGGCGCTCATGTACCCCGCCTGGAGCAACCTTTCCTCGGCTAGACGTTCTGAGGTTTGCCGCCAATGCCGCGGACTCTGGCGTCTCTGTAGTGGTTAAACATGAGATATAATTCGTCTTGTGTATATCTAATGGGCGATTTTTGGTCTCGTGAATCTATAATTTTGGCTGAGGGGAAGTTTCATAACTTTATAAGCTATTTAACTTTACCGATGTATGGTTAGACTAGAGCGCTGACTTTGTATGTTTGACTGAATTGTTTGCTTTATTTGTATAGCTTCTTATACCTTTTACTTATACTTTTATAATGGCTAAAATTGATAAAACTGAAATTTAACAAAAAGAGACTGGGTTGAGTTTTGTCATTTTAAATTTTAATACAACGAAGATGATCTGTAATGTTGTTTACTGCAACATCTGTTGTTTAGTACAAATGCACACATTGGGTCTCATTCATGAAACACGAGCAGAACGAATTTTTGTGTAAATCGTGTGTAAAGTGGTTCTGGCGTAAATTTTCGGATTCATTAAAATGTTCGTATTTCCCAAATGTTAGTTGGTACGAAAGAAATCTACACCTGCTCCCAGCCACGCGTAAATAGTGCGTTTAACATCCGAACGTTTGCTCATTAATAAGGCTGCCTTTTAATTCACCGTAATCGGGTAGCCTACATATTTACACAGCATTTTGAAAAAATATTATATATAGTAGGCCTAATTACATACGGTTTTTCTTTTTACTTTTATTACGAGAGCCAGTAATAGCGGAACGGAACACAAGTCCGCAAGTCTTGTTTTAAATTTTTTTTATTTATTTATTTATTATATTCAAGCCGTTTATTCTTTTTTTTTTTTTTTTTTACAAGTCAGCAAGTTACAAGTGTTGGAGTCAAGCTTCATGTCGAACCATTTTCTTTTCACTTCTGGGACTGTTCGATTAACAGATGAAACTCCATTAACTGCATCTGTAATATGCTGCCAAGCATTTTTACCTAAGCATTATTACCTAAAAAAATCATTTTTTAGGACCTGATACGCCATGTATATGCTTGAAAATAAAATGTGGCGTTTTGAATGAACTTCTGATAATAAAACTTCAATTTCTGCATCTGAGAAATTTCTCTTCTTCATTCGCTTTTGAGAAGACATGTTGAAATCCTTCGTTTCGTGTCATAATATGATGCCCATATATAGTTATCAGACGGTTTTAATGGGCGGGATTTATGGTAATTAAGAATGAGCGTGCACGCGCGTCCCATTTACGACTGGAATTCATTAACCCACACACACATTTCACTATCAAATCTGACGTTTACGAAGTATTTGTGAATCAGGAGAAGAATTTTCGGGAATGTCTCTTTACGCGCAAATCACTCACATATTTACTCGTATATTTACGAATGTTTCATGAATGAGACCCATTGCCTGGACCATAAAATGTTTAATATTTTTATATTATATTTAAAATGAAAAGAGGCAGGTTTGTGTTTTATATTTAGTTTTTTCATAAATAGGCAAACGTTATGTGCAGTGAATATAATCAATATGCGTTGCCTGAACCACATTTGTGTGGCTATAATGTTTTAGATTTCTTTAAATGAAAATGAAAAGAGTTAGTATGGTGTTTTATAACATATTTCGTTGCCTAAAATATACACAGAGATAACCGGAGTAGCAGAGCGAGCTGAGTGACGCGCGCTGCGTCAGAAGGTGGGCGGGGTTAGGATTTTCCAAGATTTTCCAAGATGGCGCCGCCCATACCCCCCATAAACGGCTTCAAACCCGTTCTTCAGAAAGTCTATGGGTGACGTCACAGACGCTTTGTCCATATTTTTTACAGTCTATGGTCCGTACGGATCACGGATCAACTGCGATGTATAATGTACAGGCATTTCATCACCCTAAATTACATAGTAAAAATCTGACTGTCAAAAAAGGCGCAGTGCTTTCTGCAATTGGGTCGGTTCATGTTCACACCTTAAACAAACCATACCAGAATTGGTTTGGAACCGTACCGAGACCACCTCTTCAACTGGGTCTCGGTACGGTTGTATGGTCTGCACCCGATTGTGATTGCTGTATTCACACCTGCCAAAAAGATCCGCACCAAGGGGGGAAACGAACTTGATAAGACTACACCCCTAATGATGGCAGATACTAGGGATGGGACGATTACCGGTTTCACTATAAACCACGATAAAATGTACTGACGGTTAGTATTATCGTTTAAAATTTAATTATCATTAAAAGCGTGTTTGATAATCGCGATTTTAATAACTCACTGTAAATCCTGTCCAGCCAGCAACAGTCTGACGCAGGCGCAGCGCACAATGTTGTTGTTGTTTTTTATTTGAGAAAGAACGGCGGAAGGCAGTGACCGTGCCCGTGAGATTTTTCAGCCTTTTAAGAGGACCAAATCTGAGGTTTGGTCATATTCTGGCTTTTACAAAAGTCCTGAGTGAAACTTAATCGAGGATGGTCACTACAATGGGGGAAACACTTCAAATCTGCTGAGTCGTCTTGTGTGACCATCATCCACTGTTTTTAGCGAATGCAAGGCAAGTTAACTTTGACCTCAATACCAAAACTGCGTCTGGTAAATAATTGGGCACAAAATGTTGTTTTGAGTTGAAATATTTTCTCTCACTCATTTGAAATAAACGTGAAGCTTCCGCAAAGAAAAGTTTATAGCAAGTGGCTTTGAGCCAAAGACGAACGAAGAATACCCGTTATACTTAGATTTAAACTTAGATTCTTTTTTTTATGAACAATTATGGGCATAAGCACAGAAAGAGCACCCGTACAGAAATGGTTTTCTTTCACTTAAAACTGTAACACTCATACAAAGTCTGACCTTATGGGCTTGACATACTCAGACCACTTTGTCCAGATATTGTAAAACGTGTCTCTTTGAATCCTGAGAGTAAATGAAAGTTTTTCCATAATGTAGATTTCTTGGATTATGTTGACCCACTCTTCGATGGTCGGAAGGTCCGGTTTTAACCATTTCCTGGTTATGGCTTTCTTACTCGCTGTGTCCAAAACAGCCTCTTGTCCTTATTTCTCCAGTTATTAACATCCACATTGCCCAAATACACATTTTCAAAATTGCAAGGTATTTTACTATCAAATATATGATTAATATGTTCACATATTTGTGACCAATAAGGGCTTAACAATGGGCAGTCCCATAAAATGTGGAAATGATTGGCTCCTGAGAATCCAGAGTCTCCAGCATGAGTCTCCATTACCCTGGTGTCTCTTTTGAATAGGTGTGATAAAAAACCTGATTATATTCTTCCAACAAAACTCTCGCCAGGTGTTCGAACCAGTAGTGCTCCATTGTACTCTGCATATATTCACCCAACTTTCATTTGAAATTTGTATATTACCTTCCATTTCCCATCTCCTCTTAATGTATTCTGTGTTAGGTTTTTTGCCTTGCTGAATGGTTTTGTATAACTTAGAAACTAATTTATTTAAAGAGAATGATGTAATTAATGTTAAGAAAGTCTGTAGGAACCCCAAGTTGCATTTTTCCAATGTTATTTTTATACTTTGATCAAAATAATGCCTAACCTGTAAGTATCTATAGAAATCGTCTTGACCTAAACCATATTTATTCTGTAGGAGTTCAAAACTCATAAATGCTCCCTTGTGCATAAAAGAGTAATAGGTTGTAATTTCTTTTGAGATCCAACCTTTAAATCTTCCATCAAGGGCATTTGGTCTGAAGTCAGAATCATACGCGCACCACCTTAAAATTCTGGACATTTTTTTTAAGTTGCATATTTGCATTATTCTATTCCAGGAGTTCAGAAGAGACTCATACATAACATCTTCAGTTATATTGATACTTCTTTGTATTTTTTTGTCATTTAAGAGGGCCATAATGGGTATATCTTTCATAATAGTCCCTTCAGCATCTTTCCATCCAGCCGAATAACTGGGCGAAGATAAACAGATTAAAGGTCTAACTTGAGCAGCATAATAATAATCCCTGAGGCAGGGGAGGCCCATTCCCCTTCTCCTTCATCAACTGCATTGTTTGATATTTTATCCTACCCCTTTTATTTTGCCAAATATATTTTGCCAATATGTTATCCCACTCATCAAAATGTTTTTGAGTTATCCAAATAGGAAGACATTGAAAGAGGTACAAGAAACGAGGGAGGATATTTATTCTGATTGATTCCACTCGAGAGTGTACACTCAAAAATGGGACATTGTTCCAGGCCCATAATTGGCATCAAACATTGTAGACGGATTTTTTGTCAGAACAGCTCCCAAATATTTAATGTTATCTGATTCCCAATTCCATTTATATGTGTTTTTGATCTTTGTAGGCAGATTGTAATTCAACCTTAGAACCTGAGTTTTAGTAATATTGATTTTATTCCCCGAAAAAGAGCCATATTACTCCAGTATTTTTGTTAATTTAGGAAGTGACTGAGTGGGATCCGTCAAAAATATTAATATGTCATCAGCGAATAGAGCTAATTTTTGTTCCCCTGATTTTAAAGTAACCCCTTGAATTTCTGTGCTCTGCCTAATCCACTGAGCTAATGGCTCAGTAAATAAAGAAAAAAGTAATGCTGATGCTCCACAGCCCTGGCGGGTACACCAGTTGCTGGTTGAGGGCCTAGCAATTTGCAAATCAGGCACTTCTTCAGACAGTTGAAGGCCCTTGTGAAGAAGTTTGTCCACAAAAGACAGCATGTTAACGGAGTCTTTTTCGGTCTCTTCGGCTACCCCATAAATCCTTAGATTATCGCATCTGCTGTGGCTCTCCATTTCAGTTAGTTTCTCATCTAGCCTCATGTGTAGCTTTAGCATCTCCAATGTTGCATCCTCTGAGGCTTGTATCCACTCTTCGGCCTTTTCGATCCGGTCTTCGGCCTCTCCCAGTCTGTTATTGAGACCCGATATGTCACTTCTTAGTTCCTCAAATTGCTGTCTGTTCTCCTGGCGAAATTGCCTCAGTTCTTGCAAAATCTCTGCGTCCGTCATCTTCTGCTAATTGCTATTAGATGCTAGTTAGCCTTGACCGTCAAGGATAAAACTGTATTTCACTGCTCAAGACTCATCAGAAACAAATTAAACGTTTACGGTAGTGTCTTGCCCCTTCCTTTAAGTTAAATTCTTACTATATCATCAATATAAAAGGGGCTTTTGGTCGAATTTCGCGGGTTCTATCGGGAGCTCTCTACTGTGCGACCGTCATGGCTGATGTTCCAACAGGAAGCCAACTTAGATTATATAGGCTACCCCACATAAAAATGTGAAAAAATCTGAATGTGTAGATTGATTGATGTGTAGACACATAATATTAACATTACCTCTGTAGGCCTCACTGTGGCAGAAATTCTTTATCCCCATTGGCCTGTGAAGATGAGCATTTGGTTGAGTACACTTTATAACACTATTTGTCATCATTTCTGGTGCATTGAGTAGGCGACTTACAACTGCCTGGGGTTCTGTTGGGACAGGAGGCTCCAAAAGACAGATATTACCATCAGAATATGTTGGGACCAATAAAAACCCAACCCAAAGTAAAATAAATGGAAATATCAAAAATAGCCTATATAAAAAAAATAACACATGTAACCTCTTACATTTTATGAGGCCCTTGGATCTTCGGGAGTGACTGGCTCTGAAATCCCTCCAGGAATTCCCTCAGCCAAAAATGCTGCTGCACTGCTAGACACTGGATGCTATTTAGTTATTTAATATGTCACATGTAAAGTCAGGTAGCCTACACCAATGATATGCTCAAGCCTTACTTGATTGAATTATGTTTTTATATTTAATTTTCAGCTGCTGCCATGTTCTTTTAATACCTGGAGGATTGCACCTACATGAAAATTAAAATGAGGTTGAATAACATACTGTTCTTTCACCTTTGATATTATAACAGTTGGGTAAGTTACTTGTATTACTAACTACAAATGACATCTTCAACAGTGTAATTAGATTAATGTAATAATGACTATCTTTAGAAATTATTGGTCTACTTATTACTAATTACTAAATCCCATGTCAACCTCAACCACTTGAACAATACAAGGAGAGACAAGAAACAGCACTTTTATTGCTTTCAAATAAACAATTCAAGAATAATTCATGCAATTGCATATTGACCAAAGTGTGTAGAGGGAGAAGTTTACATTAAAAATACCTTTTAAAAATGTATATTAAATATACAGAATTGTTCTATAGTCTAATGCAATTTACTTTAAATTACAGAAGAATTAAGTTAAATAACCTTTAATTAATTTACAGTATTTAGATTACTTGGTAATTAATTACTGGAAGAGGTGTTAGTGAGGCCAGCAGGGGGTGCTCACCCTGTGGTCTGTGTGGGTCCTAACGCCCCAGTATAGTGACGGGGACACAATACTGTCAAAGAGCACCGTCTTCCGGATGAGACGTAAAATCGAGGTCCTGACTCTCTGTGGTCATTAAAAATCCCGGCATCCTGGCCAAATTTGCCCAGTGGCCTCAGTCCATCATGGCCTCCTGATCATCCTCATATACTGATTGGCTTCATCACTGTCTCCTCTCCACCAGTAAGCTGGTGTGTGGTGGGCGTTCTGGCGCAATATGGCTGCCGTCGCATCATCCAAATGGATGCTGCACATTGGTGGTGGTTGAGGAGATCCCCCCTTCTATGTAAAGCGCTTTGAGTGCCGAGAAAAGCGCTATATAAATGTAATGAATTATTATTATTATTATTATTATTAATTACACCCATCACTGTATAACAGTAATTAAAATGTAAACTTATGCATTGACTCGAGCAACTATCTTTCATTGCTGGAGCCGATATTTAAAAAATAATAATAATATGTGTTCATACTCTCCATATGCTTGCAGAAGCTCATCCAGTTCTGCTGGTGAGAAATATGCAGACTTCTTTTTGTCTGGCGCTGTTGTCATGATGACTCATAATATCTGCGCTCCATTGATAATGGCTTTTTATAGTTGTGGTGCACATGCTTTACTCAGAGTCAGTCAACTCAGAGTTGATTGAACTAACTCATGTCAGCTGTTCTGTAACCGAAAACTCAGTTTCCCATCTCAGGGTAAGTCAACTCAGAGTTCGAGTTTTAACTTTGAAGTTGAACCTCCTTTCTGAAACAGGCCTCAGGTGTGTGAATGCTGGCCGGTAGACATTTGCATTTGGTGGTTGTTCTATCTAAATCGTAAGTATGCCTTTTTCTCTTTCACATGTGGGGTTTGGTGTATTTAGTTTGACTTGTGCCTTTTTGTTGAAGGTAAATGGGGAATGGAACATCACTATATGTGACACCGCTATATGTGACGCTGCTGCTGTTTTGTTTCCCAGCAACATTTTCTTTGTTTTGTTTGTTTTGCACGTGCATCTGTGCTGTTGATTTAGAGCTTGCTATTTTTGCAGGTCGCTTTGGACTGCTAGCTTACGAGCATTGCGTCCGCCAGGCTGCATACCAGTTTTATTTTTCTTTGTTTACAAATATAGTTTAGTTTAGTTTGTTTTCGCTGGGTTGTTTTCAATATCTTGATTTTGGTTTCCTTTGCTAACAGTGGGATTATTTTGTTGTTAATTAGATCTGTTTTGTATTATTCTTTGCGGTTATTATTTTCTCTTGATGGGTTTTGATTTCTTTTTCCCGGTTATGTATTTTATTCTCAATTGTTTATTCCCTCTTCATCCCCTGTCCTGTTATTCTGGTGCCACTTAGGTGCGGATTATCTGCCTTTGCTGCAGAGGGTGCCATCAGGGGGTCTGAGTGTTATTGCCTCCATAACATTGTCTGTAAACTTTACCTGGGTTCTCTTTTTCTTTATGCAGTGTAACTTTTTTTTTTTTTTTTTTTTAATGTGTATCTCTTTCCTCTTTCTCCAGGAGCCAGTTAGGACTCGGTGGGGAGCAAGGGAGGCTAGCTGCTTCATTCGGTGCTGTGTGCTGACAAAACTTCCTTATGGTGTGGGCGCGTGGTGTATAATTTGTTGTGATTTGAGGTGGGTTTGGACGACCTCCTGAGTTGCTGACGGCCTGCCTTGTTCCCACTAAGCCTGGCCCTGGAGAATTATTTATCTCATGTTGGGAGATTCCTGAGAGCGAGATCATTTTATTGGTGCTGTTGATTTTATAATAAAGTGTATTTTTGTATTGCTGCTCACGTCTCACATTATCTGTCTTCAATTGGTTAAACTTACCTGTGTGTCCTTATCGGGAGTTATTTCCCTGGCATTCCACCAGGGTGGCGTAGTCGGATTAATTTAATAGTGAATCACTTTTCCCTCCACTTGAGTCTTGCCACATTTGGGACACTCTTCTTAACATATGAATTCCTGTTCTAAAACGTCATGTAATTTCTGGGTGCATTTCCCCTTGGTGCATTTGCCTTATGCCTTGGCCAGTTTCCCATTTAGGTGATCAGCTGAAGGGTTCTGTTATTTGGGAATTCATGTCCCTGCAATCTTATATAGTCTATTACATCTTAACGTCACCTCTGGTAAAAAGAAATCAAGGAAGATCTGGACAGGTTGGTGTATGGATCTATGTATATCATCTGGGTTGAAAAGGGTTAATTAAAATGAACATCCTTCCCCTGTACCTGCTACAAATGACTCCGCTTTACATCAGCAGGAATTTGATTAATGATCTGGAAAAATTTCTCAATTTATCTGGCATTAAAAGAAAGTAAGGCTGAAAATCTTCAAACTACAATTACCAATCAATGCTGATGGATTTAATATGACTCGACTTTAATATGGAACGAGTTGTCTCAGAGAGTGAGTCGTTCATTTTGTGTTGACAATGCATGCGCAAAATCCTATAGGTTCTGTACAGGAAACAGAAATGATTAATAGTTCATTATTAATTATGAATATTTGGGTCAGTTAATTGGATTAACCCCCTGGGGTCGGCAAACGCGCCGGTGCGTTTTGCTGGATTTTTTTTTCACATAGCAGCAAAATAGACTTAAAATACTCTGTCATTTATGGTCATACAGACTTAAAAAGTATGAAAAATAAACTGTTAAATGTCTACTTTTTTATGTGTCCGCTTACAATCGAAGCAAGACATTTTGCTTTTGTAAAATAAAATAAAATAAACAGGGTGTGCTTTCTGCCTCTGCATCTACGTAAACTTTTTTTCTGGAGAACATCTCTAAACGTAAACGAAACTTTTCAAATACTATTCACCCAGTAGGGGTGTCGCAATATACCGGTGTTGACGATAATCGTGATATTCAAAGCATGAAATATCGACATTGTGTTAACTTAGAGTGTGACAATATACCGGTATTGGCGATAACCACAATGTTGAAAATGAATAGGACTCTTATGATAACATGACACGTAAATACTCCAGCGCCAGTACCTGGTTGACCTCTCAGGTGTCTGTATTGCACCCGTGGACACATATCAAATAAGAAGACGATGCAGAGCGTGCCCGCGCAGCTAGAGTGAAACACTCTGTCCACACCTGAAAAGTGTGACACTGAAAAATCAGTGTGTACACCCACCAGCGGTGCCATTCGGCGTTTGTCTGCGGCGCCCTGCAACGGCTCAGGACCTTGTTCAAAATCCTGCCGCAACACAGAGCGCCATTTACATAGATTTATATTAAATTTACATTATATTTGTCTCAAATCATCATAAATGACTTCACCCTGTGCTGCAATATACATTTAATTTTACATTCATTTACAGAAATCAGCTGCTTGAATGAAAACTGCTGATGTTATCGGATTTTCAGGTATATATCCGGATATTCTCAATTCATTCAGTTAATGGATGCTCTGAGGTAAAGTGTTCAGATCACAGACTCAGCAACTATTGTATTTAATTGTACAGTACAATCATAACATAGTACATACATTATCTTAATTTCATAATGTCCTCAAGCATAAGAATATTGCTGGCCATATAAACTGAGAAAGTGCGCGTCCAGTGTGCGATACCTCAAGTTGTCCAGAATGTGTAGCCATTAACCTTTTTACCCATCTCCGTGTCCATCACCCTGCGGATTACGCCATTTTACAGAGAGTAAATTGCTATTATTTTACTAGTCATGGAATGGGAAATGTGACATTAACAGAGGGTTCATATATTTATTATGAAGAACCCCGTTTTCTTTACTCATCTTATTTTTGTATTTGTATTTGCATGTGATTTTTTTGTTCAAACAAAACAATTTTTCTGTGAATAGTAAGTTCTTTATTCTTAAAGGTATAGTGGAGGATTTTCTTTTTCCGGGTGGATCATCAAGACTATTGGTCCTCCTAGTTGTCAATCATTCTGGTGATATGTTTACGTAAGGCCGTCGTACGTGCTCGTCCCTAGGTAGTTTTTGCTTTCTGCGCATGCGCACTTTCAGGTGTATATGTGTGGTGAGCTACACCGCCGTGCAAAGGCAAAAGACCGTGACTTTGTTTTTGGTTGAAAATGAGTTATTTATATTTTTGGCACATTCAAGATCTCCTTTATCATGTGGATAAGTATCTTAAATCAATTCCGTTGTTTTTTCAAGAAAATAATGAATTGTCTTAACAGTAACTTCCAAAAGCCCATGAGAAACAAAGGCAGAACATCGTAACATCAGTTACCGCTCTTTGGCTTTGATTTGGAACGGTCGAAATGGAGTTACGGTACTCTGCCTTTGTTTAGCCGCGCGTCAATATGAAGTTACTGTGCCGGTGTTCTATCAAATAATGCTACCTACCAGATTGCACGGTTATCTGCCTTTGTTTTAATGTTAAAATTACGGTGTAGCCTGTGTACTTTGTACAGCTGCCATCAGTCCCTCTAACTTCTGATGTCCTCAGAGTTTTGTCCTGCACAACTGCGGTCAGAACATTTAGTAGGGTCTGAACCCGCCGTTGACAAACGTGCGATATCGATCGCGAAGGATTATGCAGAGTTGACAGAAAAACATTATGCATTGCGTATCAGATGAATACAACAAAGAATTAAAGCCCCGCCTCACTCAGTTCGGGTACATGTCCTGGTTGAAACACTCATGCATCTAGCTGGCAGAGTGCCAAAACTTCGCCGGCGCCTTCAGCCCCGCCCTAAACACGGTCGAGCCAATGCTGGACTAATATATCTATGGAGGTATTTTGTCATGTCAAATGTATTAATAATGCCATCAGAATGCAACCAAAGTCCAGGATAGCAATAAGTAGATGGCTATAAATAATTGTAAATCATACAAAATAAATGCCATGATCACTAGATTTTATACAGGTGTTACTATAATGATTTTGTTAATGGTGATCATCAACCAAATATTGAGAATGTGGAAGTGTCACGGTGTGACAAAAATTAGAGAAAAGACTAAAGTCCTTGTGAATGCAGTGTTGTTGTGGAGACCTCCAGTGGACACCCGTCTCTATTGCACTGCGAATCTGTTGCCATGGCAGCAAGGCCAATTGCCCGATTGACAGCAGGTGTGGAGTAATTACAGAGAGTGTTGTGAGAGGGACACGTATTCAGATGGGGCTTTAAAAATAGAGAGGAAGCAGACTGTGTGGTGGTTCTCCTCCCGTGAGATACTGTGTTTGTCGGCGGGCTGTTTTGTATTTGAGGCTGGGCTGTGAAGCGGGCGAAGAGTGAAGCTGAGAAGTGGAAAGAAGAGGGTGAAGTATTTATCAACGAAAACCCAAGGAATATCGTCAGCAGTGGGGAAGACGTAAAGTGAGGCGTATCGGATTCGTTGTTTATATGCACTAACACTGAAGTGGTGTTGAGAGTTTGGAAAGTGTGTGGCACGAGTGAACTAGTACACCGAGTGAATTGTTGATCTGTCTCCAACTTTTGTCCGCTCCTCGCTGAATGTGACGATCGCTGCACCCGTTTCTGCTGTCTCTGGAGAGAAGTTGAGCCCTTGCAAGAGACGAGAGTCGATCTGGTGGGAGAAAGACCGGTGGGTGAGTGCTGGCCCGAATGCACGGTGTGCGAGTGGAATGCAGTGCCTGAAGTGACGATTCACACGGTTTGTGTTATGGAGTGAAGTTCATCGTGTGGAGAAGTAATAGTAGTCTGCTGTGCACTCTCTCCTTACAGTCTTTCACTCGCCGTCTCCAAGGAAGGTTTTGATATCAAGCGCCCAACTTACCATTTTGAGATAGCCCGGCTCTGTTAATGCTGAATGTTTTATATGCTGTTGAACTGTTAAACCCTGCTACATTGTTACAGTGTACAGCCGAAGTGGAGTGTCTCGCTTAAAGTGTCCTCCCTGCCTGGTGGTCTCCACACGCTTCTATCGAAAGTCGCTGCCCTGTTCAGAATGAGAGAAGGTATTGCAGCTGAATGTTTCATCTACTGTTGAATGGTTAAATCCTGTTGCATTGTTAGTGTACAGCTGAAGTGGAGTGACTCGCTTAAAGCATCCTTCCTGCCTGGTGGTCTCTACACGCTCCTATTGAAAGCCGCTGCCCTGTTCAGAATGAGAGAAGGTATTGCAGCTGAATGTTTCATATGCTGTTGAATAGTTAAACCCGGCTACCTGGTTATAGCGCACAGCCGAGGTGGAGTGTCTCGCTCAAAGTGTCCTCCCCGCCTGGTGGTCTCCACATGCCCCATTGAAGGAAAGAGAAGGTATCACTGTTGAGCGCTTGTATACCGTTGAACTCTGTTGTATTGTTGCAGTACACAGCCGAAGGGGAGCGTCTCGCTCATAGTGTTCTTCTGCCTGGTGGCCCTCTATGCCTACGTTGCAAGCCGCTGCCCCTGTTGAGAAGGAAAAGGAATAGCTGCGGCACGTGCCTCGATCGAAGTGTCTTCCTGTTGTCCAAGGTTCCCTCACGTCTCGGCTAAAGGCCCCCGTTCTAACTGGTTTGGCATAAAGGACACTTACCGGGATATACTCACCTGTTTCCCCTCCTGGCCCAGTCCGCTCGCCACCTGTGTCCCTGTGCTTCGTCCGAGTCTGAGGCAACCGCTCCCTGGGTACTTACCTCTGGGGCAGCATCCGGGACTTGTTCCACTCCCGCCCATGAGTACTTACCTGGTTCCAGTCCGAATGGGGTCCGTATAACCACGACTTCCTCTTGAGTCCTGTAAAGAGTACTTACCCAGTGACCTACCTAGACGGTGTGAGTTTCCTCCTGATCCCTCTCCAACGAGCTGCAGGGCCGCCACGATCGTTCTCCCCTCTACGGTCCAGGGGGCCATCGAATTCCCTCTGGTGACAAGAAAGAAGATTTTAATTAGGATTCTTCAAATTACTGCTCTTAACTTAATAAAGAAAACTGTTATTCCTTTATTCCCTTGTCTGTCTGGTCCTTGACACGTTCCTCGAGGTGGTACCCGGTTTCCAGGGGTGGGTGCAGTCTGGCTTGGCCCACCCCGACCTGTGACAGAAGTTACTGCCTTTAGCCTTGGCATGACTTCTCACTTTTTGCTGACAATACAAAGGCAGAGTACAGTAACTTTAAAAAAGTTTGAGCTCAAAAATTTATGTATATAATTTCCATTACTAAAACATCTATTTGCCAGATTTCCAGTGTCCTACCTATAATTAATTTGACGGGACAACTAAAAATCTTTAAAGTCATTTTTCTCAGTTCCACACTCTAGCGACTTAAGGTCTTTTGCCTTTGTAGGGCAGTACGGTTTCAGCCATTCATTGAAGCTCGCAGTTCTCTCCGGGTTTTTTCAAAATGTCTGAGGGTCGCAAGAGAAAGTGTCTACGAATTGTGTCACAAGAAGAGAAAGGCCTCTGAAGAAAGAAACAAAACCAGAGTGTTTTTGGGAGAATATTTCACACGTTGGCGTGCGCTAAAAGCACAGGTTGGGCTTCCCACTGATGCCTCAGTCGTTAAGTTTCTACTCGACAGGTAAAGTTTGGCATGCTATTTGGAGAAATCCATTTAACCCTCTGGGGACCAAGGTGTTTTTGGGGCCCTTGAGAAGTTCTGACATGCCTTGACATTTGTGCTTTTTTCAGTTATTTATAAACATGTTAATGACAAAGGTGTAAATTCACTCTATATAGCACAAACAGGGCTACCATAATATGCAAGCAACTTGTATGTAGATGTTTGTATTTTTAAGAGAATAATGTTTATGCGTGGTTATTGGAAAAAATAAAAATGAAAGTTGCTGAATTAAGACCACAAAACACATATTAAATATGTGTCCACAAGACTTTTGACCAATGGATGTTGTCCCTTTGAGTTCTAGCTTCAAAATTATATGAAAATAGTCTTGCTTTATCGTTCACAAAAAAAAAATACATTGATTTAAATGGTGTAAAACAGGTTTTGCTTGGAAAGCCAATATGCGAGGGGGAGGAGTAGTTCACACCCACTCTGCATAATGACTCTGCCTAATGAGCCATCCTTTCAGGTGTGACACTGACTGAGCCACAATACAAGGACAAAGGATGTATTTAGAAGAAGACTTATATTGACCATTTAAGATTTTGCTTACATCTCTCTTGTAAATATGTTTTGCTATTTTATTAAAAATGTTACAATTACAACAATAATTACAATTTCAACAATATTTCAAGTGTACTCTTTCTTTGTAAAAAAGAAAAAGAAAAAAGATTATAGGCCTACATTTTATCATATGTATTCATTAGTTTGAATATAGCCGCATTGGAACATCTAACATCTTAGTCTATGACTTTATTTTTGACAAATATATATATATATATATATATATATATATATATATATATATATATAAAACGTTAGATATGAGCAGAAATTGCTAAACAAAAGCTTATTTTATGTGGCAGTATATTTTACAGTAGCCTAAAAACTGTACCCAAATCTAGTCAACAAGTGACTGACTGTAGCGTTGTTTTTATGAAATATTAGGGCATATAAATGCTAATTTGCAGTTTAATACGTTGCTTGTACAAATACATTTTATTTCAACATATTCCAGTCGATTTTTACTCATCTCAGTAGGCTATAGCAAAGCAGTTTATTCTTTCACACACAGACGCGCGATTCATATTTAGGCTAAACAGTCTTTACAAATATGTACCCTTCATTCATCTCACAGAAAGGCGAGTCATATTATAGAAATGCGATTCATCTTTTTGCGGTTTGCATAGGCCTACACTAACGTTATTCCATAACGTTATTCCACACGTGAGAAAAGAAAACAGCCTACCTCACTCCTCAGCGGGATCTGCTCCTCATATCAGGATATATTGTTCCTCATATCAGCACTGTTCTGAGGAATCTTTTCTCCATAAGGTAGGCTATATTATGCCTCACTCGATCGCGACGCGCTTTGTTTACAGCTGATGTGGGCGTTTCACAGATCTTCAATAGTTCTCAGAATTTGCGTTTGAATAGCACGCGCTCTCCGTGGGCGTGTCACATTACTGTGAATTAGCTCGTAATGAGGTCGACTGGAGTCGCTCTCTTTTTATACAGATTACAGAAGCTGATAATATTTGTTTTTTATATAAATGACTTCATTTAACAGATGCGATCTCAAGCTTTATGCCCGTGGGTCTGTTTGCCTGTTTGACTGAATTTTCGCGGAGTTATAGATCATTTTCGAACGCGTTTCAAATGGGAGTTTACGGATAGAGAGAAGGCAGAAATCGCATCATGTTAAAGTTTCTTTATTTGTCAAAAAGCAAAACACTTTATTTTTATTTTGAGTATACAGAAAAAAAATAGAAACTGAACAGGATCGATTGATGTATAACACGAAAACTAAAGATCAAAATTAACAGAGCATTTTGTGTTTATTTTTCATTGCTTAAAAAAAAAACGAGCAAAACGCGCCGGCGCGTTTTTGGTCCCCAGAGGGTTAAAATCACTACTAGTAAAAGTTAATGTAAGCTATGATTAGTGATGCTAGCCCTGGCACAAGTCACGCACCGCGCAGACATGGTAAACATCTCAATTTGTCTAAAGTAGCCTTATAACCAAATGGTAAAATGTACAGATGGTAACCAACCAGAATGCCTATTACCGCCGCAAAAATAAACCAGTCGCATTTCAAAGTCATTCGCGAAATGACCGCCAGGTGGCGCAAAGGGATATTGTGCAAAACAGCAGTAATTGCTGCATTTTTTTTCAATTGCTGTAAGTGGGGTTAATGTCAATTAACAGTAAAGGCCCTTTCACACCGGACGCGTAACGAAAAAGCGATACGAAAAAACGAATAGTTCGCGTGCGAATAGTTCGCGTCAAAACCATTCACATCAAACGCGATGCGAAATTGCGAAGTTCGGAGCTTCAACATTCCAAAACATTCGCGCCAACAGTTGAGAAAGATGGACACATCATCATCCAGTGAAGACGAGCTTTTAATTTCATTTCACTTGAAAAGACAGAAAAGACGGTTTTGGGTGCACCCAATCTTGAGGAATAGAGAGTCTGAAGGGGAGTATACTAATCTCGTACAGGAGCTAAAACTGTATCATGACCGGTTCCACACTTATTTTCGGATGTCCGTGGGACAATTTGAGGGGCTCCTTCAGACAGTGGCACCGCATCTGACTAGACAAAATACTAACTTCAGGGAACCAATCGATCCGGAGCAGCGTCTGGCAGTCTGCTTAAGGTGATTTGTCCTCCTAAAATCATCAGGGGCTGCGTTTACATGCAATCAAATAAACAATCATTACTTATCGGACTCATTTGGTCTAAAAAGCCTTCATGTAAACACTCGGTTGGACTCGATACGAAAGAAATGGATTGAATGGGGTGGGTTTATTCCCCGATTGAGAGAACATGTAAACACTTGAACCGATTGAAAACCTAAACATAAAGGACTGCGCATGTGCAATGACGTTGAAATAGCGTAATGACGTACCTATGCCACGCTGAACAGCTGTCATGTATGTTAGTGACATAGCCCATCAACACACACATCAACCCGATCACATGTTTAGCATTCATGTAAACACTACGTTCAGTTTCGTTGAAACAAAAGTTGTGCATGTAAACGTGGCCTGATTGTCATGTTCAATATTATAATGCTTTCAGTTGATTCACAATGAAACACATTTAGCTACCAGTCCTACAGTTTTAATAAACATTTAAAATGTACATCAGTATTCAATTGTTTAAGTAGAGCTAAACAAGGTAACACATGTAATATAAGAATGCCAGGATATATCTGAATAAAAGCATCACAGAAAACCCAGGAACAGTTTTACCTTTTATTGTTAATAATAACATGTCTGAACAACAATATTTTTACTATTGATAACATATGGTTTATTTATACTCTCAAATCTACATTATTCAAATAATTAAATATTCCTCAGATTCCTTAGCACTGGGGATTCTTTCACCACCATAGCCGCTAGTTTCCGCCTTGGAATTTCCACTGTGTCCAACATCGTTAGGCAAACATGTGATGTCCTCTGGGAGACCTTAAAAGACACCTACATGCCAGTCCCCAATGAGGAACTCTGGAAGACAACTGCCCTGAATTTCTCTGAAAAATGGAACTTCCCCAATTGTATCGGTGCTTTGGATGGGAAGCACATTGTGATTCAGGCACCAGCTAATTCTGGCTCCCAATTTTTCAACTATAAGGGCACCTTTTCTGTAGTTTTGCTTGCCTTGGTTGATGCCGACTACCGCTTCCTAGTGGTGGATGTAGGGGCATCAGGCAGCAACAGCGATGGTGGAATATTTTCCAATTCTTTATTGGGACAGGCCCTAAATACTGGAAATTTAAACATTCCAGAGCCTTCTCCTCTGCCATCTGCACCAGAGCTGGGGGCGTTACCATATGTAATTGTTGCAGATGAGGCATTTCCTTTAAAAACGTTCCTTCTCCGTCCCTACCCTGGAAGACGCCTGCCAGATGACCAGCGCGTGTTTAACTACCGGCTCTCCAGGGCTCGACGTATAGTCGAGAATGCTTTTGGCATTCTCAGCCAGTGCTGGAGAGTCTACCAGCGCCGTCTGCAAGTGGCTCCAGAGACAGCCGACAGCATTGTAAAGGCAACTTGCATCTTACACAACTTCCTCCGAAGGGCCAATGGGAATCACGGTGCAGAGCCTGACAGTTCTGATGGTGCAGAGGGCAGTGAGCTGGGTGACATCAGAGGCCTTCGAGGGAACAGGGCATCAGCTGAGGCTCTGAGGGTGCGGGACACATTCAGACATTATTTTAGCTCACCTGCAGGCCAAGTTCCATGGCAGGTTGCTCATGTGAACCGAGGTCAACCTCAATAATATTATTGACTTGATTGATTTCTGAAAATTGTTGCATTAAATTAATTCATAATGATAAGCACAATGTAGCATGCTTTGTTAAATGCAGATTAAAGGCCCTTTTGCCTCCAAAACTGCATTAAACAAAGCATGCTACAGTGTGCTCATCATTATGAATCCATTTAATGCAACAGTTTTAATGTAACATAAAAAAGTATATGATATCATTTAAAGGTTATTATTATTAATTAGTCCAATTTACGTTCCAAAATCCCTTGATTTTAATTTCTTCCCGGTTGTGCAGGTGGCCCTGAAAAAGCGAACGCAACATGGTTAATTTGTATATTGTTCAAAAAGTAAATCATTTGAGTTTGCCTGTTAAATCTAAATGTATTTCATGAAAGTAATAATCTTGTATTTGTATATATTTTTTATAGGCTAGTTTGTAGTTGTACTTTAATAATTTAAGACCTTTAAAGCCAGTGAAAAAACACCAATGTCTTGATTATTATTTATTTAAGATGTATACAGACAGAATTTAACGGACAGAAAATAATAACTGATAACACAATATTAAAAAATAAACTCATAGAACGGTGTATGCTGATGTAGATGGAAGGCTAAACTCCACCCCATAAATCATCTCCTGCATTTTCATTTTTAGCCAGGACTGCCTTTCTGAAGGCATCCTTCTCATGGCTGGGGCCAGGCTCATTAAAAAATGATAAATATCATCTTTCTCTTCTTGCTGCCTGACTTTCTGGTCCTCCCTGGCCTCTTTCCTTGACAGATAATTCTCAAAGAAGTCCTTAGACTTCCTTTTCTGAGGAGGTGGACAGAAAGGCTCTCCCTCACTCTCGGATGTGCCCTGACCTGCATCATCTACCACCTGCTGCTCCTCCTCAAGATTGCTGCAGACACTGTTCAAAAGCATTCTGTAAACTTTCCTGTGCGACCTCATTATTCAAACACTGCATTATTTTTCAACTTCATAGATGTATTTTAGAGAATTCAAAAATAAAAAAAATACTTATAAATCTGAATAACTGAACTAGCTACAGCTACCTTCTGAAAGAAGTAGAAGCCTCAAGGAAGCTCATGCACTCCATATACTTCCACCTCTTCCTAGATTTTCCAGCCTGTCCACTTTTGGTTGACTTTTCCTCTCTCCTTTTCCTAACGTAAGTGTCCCTGAGGTTTTTCCAAAGTTTTTTTGAGTCTTCAACTAAACACAAAGCGTTTTGTAATGTCCATATACATTACATGTAACACACGAAGTAACCAGCTAAAAGCATTCGACAAAACACTGTAAATATCACACACTAATATAATAGCATACTAAAAACAGCCCTAAATAGTCTCAATACATTTAGTTAAATTTTCAAAGTAAACACGGTATCTATCTTTGACATTATAGCTGCTAAGTATTATCTTCTATCCAAATGTAGCTTAGCCTGCTAGCTTACACAGCAGAGTTCTATACAACGGCTTTTAGACTATCGCACAACATACTCACAGTCGTGATAACCGAGTTGGTTGGCAATGCCACTCCACACGTTGTCTTTCAAGTCATTGTCCTTGTAGCTTTTGTGACTTTTATCAAACAAAACAGGGTTTGTTGACACACAAGCGATCAGCAAATCCGCCATTGTTGTTGTGACGTTGCCTTTGTTTCCTTGAATGTGATTGGCTGAAGCATTTTCTGTCGCCGCAAAGGTAAAAAAAATCGACATCGAAGCGAATAAAATAAATATCGTTTTTTTCGCCGCAGCAGATTCGCGTTCGGTGTGCAAGCACTCATTACACAAACAGCAGATCAAAAAATAAAACCATCGCGCGAATTATTCGTGCGTCAAAATCGCGTCTGGTGTGAAAGGGCCTTAAGGATGAAACTAAAACTATGGTAAACAGAATAGAACATTTTATAGGGCCAGAAAAATAGAATAAGTTAAAAATAGAGATGAACAATATAACCTGTATTTCATATTGTAGGCCTAGACGTCGGTGGGCGACAAGCCTATTCACCGGGGAGCAGTGCGATAAAACACAAACACACACACACACAAATAAATGTAATACCCAAAATAACAAACAAAAGTAAATTATGTGCAATGAAGCTGATTATTTGTACTATTCTATTGAGGAATGAGACGAATGAAGAACGCTTCTCGCTCGTATGAGCGAACAAACATTGGAACGTTTGGGCTTATTGCAACGAGTCCAGTCTTGGCCGAGTGGTAGAACTTACGTGTTGATCATTTAGATGACACGGGTTCAAATCCCGAACCAACTTAGACTACTATAATTTTTATATTAGCCTATTAATGCATTTTATAGCCTATTATTGATGCAGAGAGATTTGTCTAGTTCTAAAACTCTGTTACACCATAGTTTTTTTGCTTATATTTATAAAATAAAATTACCATGCATTTCCATTTTACACTAAGGAACAAATATTATACAATGACTTTACTTCTGTAGCCTAATAATTCCAATTATAATTTCAAAAGCAGTTCTGTTAAAAAAATGCTAATTCAATAGACCATATCAAATATATAAAATAAAGATATGCAACAGGCACATTTAAACGACAAACATAAAAATCAGAACCTGTATTCTGTTACGTTCATGGTTCCAGTGGCAGTAATGCATTCACGGCTTTTCAAAATGTCACAAAGCGTTTTGAGATTGTTTTGAATGCAATGTTGAAGTTTATAATTAAGTGTTTTGGCACAGCACGACGAGTGGCGCTATGCATTGTTCTAAAGTCAGGTTTTATTCTGGCATGTTGAATTAGTGTTCAACAAACGCGGCGGCGCGTTCATTTGGATTTATTTTTCTCTTAACAGCTAAAATAACTTAATAGGCTACTCTGTAGTTTTTCGGTCATACAGATAAGAGTAGAGTAGCCTACATCGTTCAAAACTGTAAACTTTTATTCATATTAGGCTGACGACAAAAGTTTGTCTGTGTCTGTCTCCGGGAACTGCGCGTCACAAAAATGAACCGAAAGCCACTCGCCTCAGCTCAGTCACGATACGAAATTAATCGGCTGTCTAAAGCCTGATTATGAAATCCATATGAAACCAAGAGGTACAGAGGATCTACTCAAACATGTTTAGCTATCATGTGATGGCTTCCCAATGAGGAAAGGAAGGACAGGGTGAAAATATCGCTCAAATTAAATGTAGGCTAAATAGCCCTGAATTAAATTGTAAAAACAGATCAAATAAATGTAGGCCTATTTGTCAATGTTGCGATATTGTTTCATTTAAGTTCATAATTATTCTTTAAATGTTATTTAGTTTAACAGCAGCACGAAGCACTGTGGTTTGAGATTTATTTGAATACAAAAATAAAAAACTTTATTCACAAATCGCACCCTGGTTGTAAGGATTCAAAGATCCCTGTGGAATTTAATATTGAGTTGAACATTTTGTTCATGACATCAAATGAACATGCGTTTGAAGATTGTATTTAGTTTTGCTTGGAAAAAGCTGGCCCAAACTGAAGTAGCGTTTTAATTCTTCAATTATTGAAATATGCCTAATTAAATATTTAGTAATAAACATTTATGACAGAAATATTACTACATAGCCTAATTATTTAATTCCTTCATTATCAACACTTGAATAGCCTAATGCTAATGTATAGGATAGCGATTTAAGTGTGAATTGCAAACTCTTTGTTTTGTTTTGCAAACTCAGATAGCCTGTGGGGGGTTGGAGAAGCAGTTGCTTTATCGTGGGGGTGCAGGACAAGAGGTGTTAATGTTCCGTCTTTCATATGGAGAGTGTCGGATAGCAGCCTGATGAGCAGGCAATGGCAACATTCTTTTAAGGATAAATCTCAATCTCCAAAAGTCCATATGTAGGCCCTATATCTTATTAAATTATAAATATTGTAGTTTTATTGGTTGTATTTAAAGGTTTTCCACACACAATTTCAATTTAGCAGATACAGAGCTCTTTAATTCGCGATCAACCTCGTTTTATTGTAAGGTGAATTCAGCAAGGCATGCTGTATCTTTGAAGCAACAAAGGCTATTTGTTACAGTTTTTTCTTTCGTGATTTGTGTGGATGACACGCAGCGACATACAGTATACAGTATTATCAGCTGTATGGTGTGTTTTTACCCTGAAATTTTTAATTTCGAGAAAGACCCGGCGCGTGCAGTGGGAGACAAAAGAAACTTACTAAAAAATGTTTTAACTTAGCTGCAATTTCTTTGACAATAGAAATTTAAAATGTTGCAAGAATAAGATTCTGTTTATTTTGCATCGCAAAGGGAATAAACTCTATCGATGCAACACTGTTTTAAATAAATAAACTGTCCCGACACTTTATTTATACCTTGAAATGTGCAATGGGTTTTCAAACTTAATTAATTTTCTTTTTCTTTTACATTTTCATTGTTTATTTTTTTAATTGAAAGCAATAGGCCTACTGTATTGAAATTCTTTTTCTGATTTGTTCGATCTGTTTTGAAAAATGTCTTCCGTTGCTATGGCCGGGTATCACTGTCAGTCATCTCAGCGGCTCAACTGGAATGTAGCAAATTTATGTTGTAATGTACAATTGATAATTAAACAAGATGCTTGACTTTAATAAACAGATACATATTTAAGCATCAAGAACGGAAAAAACATAAACACTGTCGGCTACACTGAGATTCGATCTCAGAGCGCTTGAAGTTCTTTGAAGCTTGATGCTTATGTTGTTGCATTGACCACAGAGCTATCGTCTGAATACAGTTAAACTAATGTCTTATGCTCTTTTTTTTTTCATTATTCAATTTATTCAATTTAATTTCAGTAATTTCAGTATTGTGATTATGAATTGTTTCATTTGAATTGATTTGCTACCAGCTTTCAATCGCTCTCAATGAGCCGCGGCGGCAGATTACGCAATAGAGAATAAACTGACACTTTGCAACGTCTGTGATTGTAGCGCCTCTTAGCGGTAAGAGGCTGCAAATACACACCCGCGGCGGTAAAAGTATTATTCTGGTTAGTTACCATCTGTATCACGCTGAAATGTTATAAAACCTTGTGTGTTCATTTTTGATAATTCCAATGTGTTCACCATAGAATTTATTACACAAATGCTACAAGCTACCTCTCCATTGCAGATCATGTCTTGAGTCCTCACTCAATCGATCAGTATAATAAGTAAATAAAACACGGAAGGGCATTTGACATTTTGTCTTGCATGAATGTTTTTGAGTTAGTGAGCAACTAACATGTGTATAATTCAATATTTGTTACAGCTATGATAAAATTACATCCACTCCGCTGACACACACTCAATGGGCCAGACCCCAGCCACCAGCTGTGTCCACAATTCAGGATTCACTGTCTGATCGGTAAGTTATTGTCACATTTATCATCAAGCTAAATACTTTACAGTAGAAACTATGTCTTGTATTTGTTGATGTACCAACAAAGATTAGCAACAGATTCTATCTTCTATATGTGTGTAATTTATAGAGAAGCTGATTTCTCTGTGAAGGGAATTGAGAAAATGGCCAGCAGTAGTAGCAGTGAGGAAGAAAGAAGAACTGTTCCACAAGAGGAAGCAAGGTAATTATAATTCTAGATTTCTGTGCAGATACCTGTTATTTTGAACTTTAGTTGTTTTTGCTTTATATTTGGTAATTTACTGAATATTTTTTCTAGGGCCTCAACTAGTGTAAATATAGTTGACATTGATGAAGATGCCTACCCTGGTAATCCAGAGTTCTCGCGAGAGCACAAGTTGAATTTGCTCAGCGAGTTACTCTGGCTTCGAGCAACAGAGCTCATTAAATATGCCCCTCGATCTGAGCTGCACCAATCACAGCGGGTTATCTGATATAGGCGGGCCAGAGGCGAGCTAAACAGATGACGACAGCGCTGTGACGTTGAAGTCATTAGTAAACATAGCAGTTGTTTGAAACGGCTTTGGCCGCCACAATGAACGAGTTAGACTTGGCTTTTTCCCTAAAAGAGAAACAGAAGAATCGAATCGTTCCTTTGCAAGAAGGACGTTTTTGCTGTTTTGCCGACCAGATACGGTAAGAGTCTAATCTACCGGTTTAGCTCCGCTGGTAGTGTATGGGGTTTATTGTTGTGATTGGTCGTAGTGTTATCCAATTGCGTGCAGTGAGATTTTCAAATGCATGCTTGGTGCCGCCCCTCGAACTGGCCGATTTTCATTGACCGATCCCAGACCATTAATCTTTTAGATTTAGGTCTGGATTTCCAGGCTAGAAGATGCCTTCACCAATCTACTAAATTAAATGTAAGTATTACTGTTTTAGGGGCTTTATTTGGGATGGTACTGAAAGGGGCACTAAAATTACTTCATTCAAAAGGATTGACTGGGATAATGACACATGGGATGAAACTTGGACTCCAGATACAGAGACACAATCACAGTCATCCTCAGAAGAAGATGAGACCGAGGAGGTTGAACTCTCAGAGGAGCACGAGACCTGTGAAACCCCTGCTGATGTAGATGAAGCAGAAGACCTGGATCCTCACATTTGCATTAGGTATGTGTATTATTATTATTATTTTATCAATTTGTAATGGAAAATATTTTGATGCTTGCAAGTTTTGTTTAATATGTTGTATGATTTTCATTGGGATAAACCTTACGGTTGCATTTCCAAAAGACCTTCTTCCTGCAATCAGTCTCCGAAAGCAATACAGATGCAAAAAACACGCAACTGCTAGGGCAATCTCCTGTATGTAAAAACCCTTTGTAGGTGTTGGTGTTGGAAAGGTCTTTCTCACATTCCGGGCGGTGTCTCCAACACATGGAAATTGAATGTCTCTGTCTCCAACATCCTATTGAATTGTAATAGCTCTGTATTGTTCCAGGTCATCCCATGCTGAGCCATTGGAATGCGTGGAAAGCTGCCAGACTAATGTTAAGTCATGCAGTTATGAAAGTATTGTGATCTCAGATCATGCTCCTCTGCTCCTTCAATTGGCTTTCTCTGATGCTGAGTGTACAAGAAGACAGTGGAGACTGGATCCACTGTTGCTCTCAGATGAGAGTTTTCTTGCACATATCTCCACACATATTAAAACTTTTTGAGTATAAATAAAACACTGGTCCAATGCAACGATTTGGGAAGCCCTGAAAGACTATTTGAGGGGTGAAATTATATAATTTGCAAGCACACAAAAATAAGTGTTTAAAACAGAAACAAACTGAAATTGCTGATCAGATTCTGAACATAGACAACAAGCTAATTCGCCCTCACCTGAACTTCGAATCTGGACCCAATTTAGGAAGAATTTTGGACTGCAGACTTTTTTTTACTTCTCAGCCCAATTGCAGCTAATCATTTGATTGTTCCTTCGATGGTAAATGGTGCATTTAAGATCTGGCTTAAAAAAATGCTTAAAATGCATCTGCGATTTATTTATTAATGACCGATTTGCTAGTTTTTCTCAATTGACAAAAACCTTTGGTTTCGTAAAGACTCGTTTTTTTGAGATTTCTACAAACCAGGCGTTATATACATAAGTTAATTCCCCAATTATCCCCAATATCTAAAACCAAACTAGCTCGTATGTTCCCTGATGTGGATCCGACCTGTGATAGCTGTAAGAGCGCACCTGTGTCACTCTTTCACATGTACTGGACGTGTCCCACCTTGAACAAGTTCTGGACATCAGTTTTTCAAATGATTTCTGAAGTTCTTCACCATCAAATTGAACCAAACCCTTTTACTGGCATTTTTGGCATTGCTCCGAATTTGCGCTTGCCTAAAGTGAAGCTGAAAGTATTGGCCTTTACCTCCTTATTGGCTCGTCGGGCTATCTTACTCTCCTCCTTCCCACTCACATTGGATTAGGGACATTATGTCCTGTATGAATTTAGAGAAAATATGTTACATCACCCAGGGATCTGAGAATAAATTTGACAAAATTTGGCGCCCCTTGTTGACATTCTTTGAGAAACCAATTAAAACAATGTCAGAGTAGCTACCCCTTTCCCCTCTTTTATTTTATTTTACTCCTTTTTTTTCATGTGTGTATTGTTTCTTCCATTTTTAACCCTTTCACCTTTATGTATTATAAATTAGACTGTGATTTAAGTAATCTCTTGTAGGATTTCTTAATGCGGGTCTGTTTGTACTTGGGTAGGAGGGTGGGGTATGTTCATATGTGTATTCCAAAATAAAAATAAAAAGATATTCCATTGTATAGTAATCAGTGTTTGGAATAACGGCGTTTAAAAGAACGGCGTTAGGTAACGACGTTATTTTTTCAGTAACGGGGTAATCTAACTAATTACTTTTCCCGTCGTTACAACGCCGTTAACATTACTGGACATTAAATGCGGTGCGTTACTATGCATTGATTGAATAAACTGTGTAATCCGAACGCACCCCTGGCTCGCACAGCTAGTGATGAGGTGGGTTAATAACGAGGTAAGCGATTATGATTGGCTAAGGCAGAGTCATGTGTTTCATGGTAGCCAATCAGAGCCAGTGTTTTTACACACATGCCAGCACACGCGACACAGACACACACAGACACACAGACACACAGACACACACACACACACACACACACACACCAGCTAAACAGAGATTCGATCGGTGCATACATTTACACGGAGAATACACGGTATACAAATAAATAAAACTCGCGTGCAAATTAATTAATGTAATGCGGAAAAACCTTTGAACGAAAGCAATGGAGAAGCTGAGCGTCATGTTCATGGTAAAATATTTGCTCAGCAAAGCAAAGGACCCCTATTTGGCAATGCTGGGTTACAGAACAACACCTCTTGCAAATGGCTACAGTCCTGCTCAGCTCCTAATGTGGCGAAGACTACACACACCGATACCACAGCATCACTTGCTTTTGATTCCAAACTTCCTTGATTACACCGCTGTAGCAGCAAGGGAAGGAGAGAGAAGCAGACTGCAAGTTACAACACACCTCACCATGCAAGGCAACCCAGTCATCTTTCCTCAGGTCAGAGATTTTTCATCACAGACACGAAGACTGAGGGTACTGTGGTAGCATCCCATTCAGCACCTCATTCATACTTGGTGAAAAGCCCTCAAGGCATCATCAGAAAGAAAAGACTTAATCTTGTTCCCATGCATGTTAGTTGACTTGTCTGCGTTGTGTAGCATTGTAGAGACAGACACAGGACAAAAGGTGGCAGTTTCACTGGATTTAATCTGATATGCGATATATAAAACAAATAAAAGCATGCAGCCTCAGAGTGAATCACCTTTATGATGCTTTATAAAACAAATGTGGTGTACATTTAATCACCATGTGCTTTTATCTCCACATATATAGGCCAAAGACATTTAACAGTACATTTTATTTACCTGTTACACACATACAAGTAGTTATAAAAGAGTTATAACAGATAAATGGGAAAACATGTTAATGCAGTGTTTAGAGTAAAAACACTAGTTCAATTATTGTTGATTGTGGCAATGCTTGGTTTAAGTTCAAAAGTAATTTTGAAGGCTAAGGAATGGTCTTGTTGTTATTGGCTTACTGTTTTAAGTGTTGTTAAAAGGGGAGATGTTGTGTGATTATTATGTGTTTATTATAAGATCCGATTCAGATCAGATTCCTTTTTATTGTTATTGTAAGAGAGTACAACGAAATTCCATTTACACCATGTGAGGACTTTTTTAAATACACTTATACATAATGAGGAGATTATGGGCTTCATAATATGGAAGACATGTATGGGTGAGAGAGATCAGTGAATAAAAGAATGGCAAATGAGTTAGTTTTAATAGACTGCGCTGGTCTCAGCTCTGAAACTGGCATTGGGCTTTTTTAATTTTGGCCTTGTAAAACGATACCTTGGCCTTGCTACTGTAGTTTATTAACTTGCTTAGCCTAGCTTTACAGATTTAACCAGTGTTTTTGTCTTTGTAGCTTGCAAAATTTAGACGACTAAATTCTGGTGGTAAAGTACAAAGGGAGAAGCGATGTGGGGAGAGGATAGTGTTTGAGAAGTGATAACCCAGTGTTCAGAGAATTGGCTATGCAAATCCTGGTAAAAGTAACAGCTTTTGAGACTAAGTATGTGGCCATAAAAGGCAATCTCACACAAATGAAGATGCTATCTTTCACTCTGTTCAAACTGTAGTTACCAGCATGCTTTGTCTATGGCCATAAAAGGCAATCTCACACAAATGAGGGCTCTATCTTTCAGGCACCGAATAAATGTCATTTTTAGATTAAATGCATCTAAAAAACAAAACATTAAATGTTTTGTGTGGCTATTTAGGAGTGTTTAAGTTATATCATCGAGGGAAATACAATATTTAAGTTAAATGTATGTCAGTTTACTCGTCACTAAATACATGTTCATTTTTAGATTAAATGTATCGACAAAAACATACAATGTACAACATATTCAATATTTTTGTGTGGATATTTATTATATGTTAGATGTCCTAAGGAAAGGGGAGCGATTTAAGTTAAGGGGAAGCGGTATAGCTGTGCTACTATTATGTAATTTTAGGTTTTATATAATTTTGTATAGTATTTTTGTTTCTGTAAAGACATGGCATTAAAAGAACGCTTTCTCTCACTTTCTCTTATTGAAAAGTTTTGCAATTGTCCCATGAAGTTAAGAAAACTAAACGTATATAACAACCAGCTTCGATAACAATTTAAGCAAGTAATGAACTAATATTGTTCCACTTTAAATTATGTAATACGCATCATTTCATTTTTGTACTTTTCTTTCTCCATCAGGGTGTGGCCAAAGGATTCATAGATGCTTTGTCGTAAGTTTTCACATGATAACCAGTCAGTTCTTCTGAGGCACTACCAACCAAACATGTATATTATATGTATGCATGTTACAGCAGTGTGTGTGGGTAGCTGACAGATGTGGGTTTAATGTATAAAAATTTTGGCTTTCCAACGCAAACCGTTTCTAAGAAAGTGAAGGAAATGCAAAAAGTGTTGCAACCATCTCTGCTCTCCCCTACAGAGATGGTGAACCCTCATCAGCTCAAACAGATGCAAGAGAAATTGCTGAAAAGATGCAGATAGACATGACCTTTCCTGTTGTACGACAACGAAGAACAACTTGCATGTTTCTTTATGAAGAAAGAGGAGGCTCACGTTTATGCAGACGTTCTCAAAACGAGCTCACATAGTCTAAAAAATTGCAAGTTGGCTTTGTTTCAGACAACCACTTTTCTTTTAGCAGCTTAAAAAAGTGCTTATACCATGCACCGTATGTACTCTGTGACGTCCGAAGCTTTGTTTCTACACAGTCACGTATACTTCGTACTCAGATTCAAAATTAGTGTGAACCCCTTGAGCAGGTTTCGAGTGTCATGCCCTTCAGTAGTAGTAAATAAAAAAAGAAATAGACTTAGCCCTCACACTGTTGAACAAGTCCTGTTCCTTAATAAAAAACTTTAATTTATTAAATTACCCACAAAATAAAATGTCAGCTCCCCAGTTCACAAGCACTTCACCATTCCACAAAAACATTCTTTTATTTTGATTATATACTGTATGCCTACATGAGCCTTGCCTGAACTCTTAGGATTAGGACTGAGGCTAAAGTTTATGTGAATAAGGCTGCATTTGTAGATCAAAGCAGATTCATAAGAATTGTTTCTGTACAAGTGAATTAGTTCCATTTATTATTATTTATTTTTCATAAATTAATTCATACAGTTGTTTGTTCATACATTGCGTAAGAACTACCACATGAATTATGAGGATTAATTGTATTGCTTTGTGGTTTACAGAGCACAAAGTGATTTATTAAAAAAAAAAAGAAAAAAAAAGAAAAATGGTCTTCTGGGACAGAAAGTCAGCTTTTCCACCTTTTGACCACAAGATCTAGTTAGTGTGCAACGTGTTGAAAAGCTTAGAGTAATGAACCATTTTACAATACAGTCGAGGGGGAAAGCCCCAGTGCTTCACAAAGCTTCATTTCACATAGAACTTAAATAGGGTAAAATGACAAAAATAACCACACAGGTAAGTAAAATAACACAATACACATAAATTGCAGTGAAGATACAGATATAAAAGCAACAATTACACTAAAGATTAATTAGAATTAACAGGAGCCAAAAATAACCCATCTCTTCAGTGTATTAACAATGCCAAGAGGAAGAGGAGGAGACAAAGCAGGAAATTATGTAGGCTCATGATGACATCACAGCAATTAAAGGAACGCTCGTTATTCAGGCAGGTATACCAGATATATGAAAATACACACACACAATTTTTTTTAAAAATACACCATTTTGTGTTAATTATAATAAATAATACATACACTTTCTGTACCTGTTACACACACATTTTGTTGTAGATAGATATTTGAAATGATTATTGCAAATCTCCTCAGTATAACACCGTTTTGAGGTTTCACGTTAATCATTAAAGGGATAGTTCACTTTGAAATTAAATTTTGGTATGTTTTAGCTTACCTGAAGGGCATCCAAGATGTAGGTGTCTTTTTTTCCGCAGTAGTTTCAATTTTGATATTTTTAGGTCAAACCGTTCTTGTCTGTCAGTCATATAATGCAGGTCTATGGTCACGGTCTCAAAGAGCAAGCACAGAGTCCAAATTAAAACAATTCCCCATCGTCCAAATTAAACAATTCCCCATCGTAAGTACACACTGATGGCCTAAGACACGAAACGAGCGGTTTGTGTGAGAAACCGAACAGTATTTTTATCGTTTTTACCTCTTATAACACAACCACGTCCAAGTGATCTGAGGGCGTGAGCACATCCTGGTGTGTGACGTGTGCGCAGACTGGCGCATAGATATATATCGTCGCTGTCTGATGAAAACCACGTATGTCCATTTTGCCGATTTTGAGATTTTTCGACGGATTGAATGTCCAGGTTCATTTCCGTATACAGTATGCTTCACATATCTAAATGGCCAATGAAAAGTTGTGAAATCATGTCATCTGATTTTCACGTATATCCATTTGGTGTCAAACCTGTCAATCACGCCGCGTATCTCCCGCCCTGTGGAAGCATCTCGCCGGTCTCGTGAAGTTTCATCGAAGCTCAGCACTGGATAGCCGAATAACACTGTGAGGTAAAGTATCAGCAAACGTTTGTTTTTGACAACTGTTCTCAAGTTTATTATACATTCACAACTATTATTTATCGGTAAATGGTCTAGACGAAGTGATTGTCACCGAATATTTTTATTTATTTTTATATTTGTGAACCTGACTGACGAAAGTACGACATTGAAGCTCTCCACAGTTTAGTTCTAATCTAGTTCTTCACAGATTAGTTTGCTTGCTAGTAAGTAAATAAACTCGGTCTCATTGATAAGATTAAAACTTTTTTTTTCTTTGTCAAACTGATCAAATTATAGCCTGTAATGCTACTGTCTGATTGTCACTAGAACATGCCTCACTCATACTGCTATCACCGCTTGCCAGAGGCTGAGAATTTCCAGCACTAGAGTTATCTTGCTACGTTTTTATTGTGAAGATGTTAACGCACGGATTTCCGAAGTGAAGTGAAACAATGTTGACTGGGCATAGCGCTATATTTTTTCTGATCTGTTTTTCTCCCTTCCTTCAGGATGTCTGTCTCTGTAAAGGAGCTGTGTGAATTGATGAATGTTAACTATGATAGGGCTGTTATTGAGGCGATTGCGAGGGTCAACAATGAGGAGGAAGGTTTGTAGGAAAATAGAATTGAGTCAGCCAAACAGTTAATTCTACATTGTATTCATTACTGAAATGTTAACTAGTTTTCCTTTCTGTCATTCTTAGATTCACTTGAAAGTGACAGTTCTCAGACAGCTGCCAATGAGGGTAGGTACTTTAGGCTTAAATTATTTTCTCCCAGTAGCAGCTACCTATACAGCAACCTAAAGCCTATTGATGTGTTGCACATTAAGGTGAAACTGTCACACATGTTATTTTGGTTCCCTTGATCCAAGAAACTGCTGTTGCATTTCCAAATACTAACCCATCAAATTGTATGTGGCTAAATTAAAACATTTTAAAGTTTTAAAAATGATATTTAAGCCATGATTTACTCACCCTCAAGCCATTCGAGATGCATATGTCAATCTTTTTTCAGACAAACACATTTTCAGTTATTTTAGAAAATATCTTTGATCTTTGAGTGGTTATAATGTGAAGTTATGGGGTCCACATTGTTGAAGTCCCAAAATGTGCATGCATCCTTCACAAAAGTAATCCATCCGGCTCCAGGGGGGTAAACGAAGGCCTTCTGAGGGTAATCCGTGCGGTTTTGTCATAAAAATATACATATTTAAAACTTTATAAACGAAAATAACTGGCTTCCGGTGGCGGTCGGTGGTCGGCGCGCGTTCATTTGGAGATGGATGCTGGCGTATGACGTAGGACGTAGCCCAGTTATTTTCGTTTATAAAGTTTTAAATATGTATATTTTTACGACAAAACCTCACGGAATATCCTCAGAAGGCCTTCGTTTATCCCCCTGGAGCCCCTGGATTACTTTTGTGAAGGATGCAGGCACATTTTCGGACCTGAAGCAGCCGGACCCCATTGCTTCACATAATAACCACTGAAAGATCTAAGACATTTTCTAAAACAACTGAAAATGTGTTCGTCTGAAAAGAGATGCATCTCGAACGGCTTGAGGGTGAGTAAATCATGGCTTAAATTCATTTTTGGGCGAACTATCCCTTTAATCACAGAGAATTCAAAATGTATAGTTACTGTACATTTGCTGGTCATAGCTACTGATGCAAGCTCAGTTCTTAATTCTTCAAACATTGTAGGCTATTCAGTGTGCTAAATGCATTTTATCTTTATTGTTGTTAGATTCTCTGGAAAGTGATAAAGAAAATCATTCCGAAATAGCTGCCAGTGAGGGTAAGTATTATTCTTCTTCTTTTTCTTCTTCTCAGATTAAACTATACTACAGCCTCCACCTCACATTAGTTTTGAGTAGGACTTAAAGACTAAAGCCCATTACTAATTACAAATCTAGCGTATTTAATCTATTACCAGTCAAAATGAATGCAATCTTATATCTGAATGATGTGAACAGTGCATCCGTTGTACTAAATGTGTTCCTCTTTATTATTCTAAGACTCACTTGAACACGATCCAGAAAATGAGCCGGATTACACACCTGTCAATGAAGGTGAGTAACTTATTGTCATTATTTTTACATTTCTGTCAGCTACTAGTGGGCTCAGCCACACACACACACACACACACACACACACACACACACACACACACACACAAACAGCAATGCCAAACTTAAATGCATGCCTACACACTGACACACACACACACATATATCCACATGCTAAGAAACCATGTAAGAGAAATGTGCATTTGTAGAACATCATTTTTATTTTATTTTTATTTTAATCATATGAAGGTGCCATTGATAATCGAGGAAGGTCAAGGAAGAGGGCCAACCCAGACAATTGGAAGGGTAACATCCAGAAAAGGAAAAGAATGAGGGGCCAATCTTATCTTGGACGGAAAAAAAATGAATTTGTCATCAAAGAAGAAAGAAAAATGGGCGGCCGGTGCCAGTCTGTGTCCTGCCAGAAATCGAGCAAACTACACTGCTCCGAAATTGATGAAGGGAAGAGGGAGGAAATTTTCAAGTATTTTTGGGGGAAACTGGAATGGAAAGAGAGGAGAATGTATGTGAAAACATCGGTGGAGGTGAGTGATGTCAAGCGGCGCCGGACAGAAGCGGTTCAATCTCGGAGGTCAGCATCTCTCTTTTGTTGTTTATGTGTAGATGGTAAAAGGCTCAGAGTTTGTCAAAGGATGTTCCTGTCTACACTTGGCATCAAGCAGTGGACTTTTTTAAAGTGGGTTGGGCGAAGAGGGGAAAGTCCTGAGAAGATGGCGAGAGTGAGTGTAAGGACAGAGGAGCAGGACTTCCTAAAGACAGAGGAGCAGGACTTCCTTCTGGATCTGCCAAAAGTTCCATCGCACTACTGCAGGTCCTCCTCATCAAAGATGTACCTGGAGCCTTTCTTCAAGTCCATCAGTCATCTCCACACACAGTATAAGCAATCATGTGCAGACAACAGCATCCAGCCTCTGTCACGGCAAGTATTCACTAACACCTTCAACGATTTAAATCTTTCTCTGTTCCATCCGAAAAAAGATCAGTGTGACACTTGCTGTGCCTTCAAAGCCGGGAACATCGAGGCTGCCGTGTGGGAGGAACACTGTGTTAAAAAGGACGACGCACGAGCAGAAAAGGTAAAGGACAAACAACTTGCAAACAACACCACCTTGGTTGCATGCATGGATCTGCAGGGCCTTCTCCTGTGCCCAAAGCTTCAAGCGTCTGCCCTGTACTACAAAATGAAGCTTGGTGTCCATAATTTTACCATCTACAATATGGCATCACATGAAGCAAAAAATTACCTTTGGCATGAGGGTGAAGCTGGGGTCTCTGCCAACGAGTTCGCCTCCTGCATTGTGGATTACCTTGAAGCACACCCCACTTACAATGAATTCATCCTTTGGAGTGATGGGTGTGGTTATCAAAACCGAAATCTGATCCTGAGCAATGCCCTCTTAAAGTTTGCTACTGAGAAAAAGAAACGTGTGACACAGAAGTACCTTGAAAGAGGTCACACACAAATGGAATGTGACTCTGTGCACAGTGTGATTGAGAGGAAGTTGAGAAACCGTGACATACATGTTCCAGCTGAGTATGCTGCAGTTATTCGAGGAGCTCGTTCCAGTCCAAAACCATACGAGGTGAAGTATGTTGGTTACAGCTTTTTCCAAGACTTCAGCAAAGTCAACATCTGTAAGTCAGTCCGACCTGGTAGCAAAGTTGGAGATCCTACGGTGCATGACCTTCGAGCAGTCAGGTGTTTGTTTGTTTTTTAACACACTTTTTCACAAATACATGAAACATTAGCCATATCATATTAAAATATTTTGTTTCATAAATCTAAACATGCTTTTGGTTCCCTCTTATCTCTGTGACCTTCCCCGACACCCCTCCCCCCTTCTTTTCTTTAATCTATCTATTAGATACAATGTGGATGGCAGTATAGAGTTTAAATTACTACACTCTGACAACTGGCAACCCTTCACATCCCCATCCCTGAGGAAGACGTGTGTCATCGTGGCCCCACTCTATACATCCGCCCCAAAAATTAAAGCCCTGAAGTTCAAGCACCTTCAAGAACTGAAACATGTTTTACCCAAGGACTTTCATCCATTTTACAATGCACTTGACCATGAGTGATGCAATTTCACTACCTGGATGAATGAGCTGTCCTGACTTACTGATTAATTTATTAATTAAATGTTCTATTTATTGTGTATTGTCATGTAATTGTTTATGTGCATGTTTTAAAATGACTTGGTCTTATCTGTTGAAATTTTTGGAATTCCTATCAGCCAATTCTGACCGGAAAGACATGATTAAAATCTTGCATTAAAGGAATAGTTCACACAAAAATGAAAATTCTGTCATCATTTACTCACCCTCAAGTTGTTTCAAACCTGTATGAATTTCTTTTTTCTGAAAAGAAAAGATATTTTGAAAAATGTCTGTAACCAAACAGTTGACGGACCCCATTGACTTCCATAGTATTTTTTTTTCCTACTATGGAAGTTAGTGGGGTCCATCAACTGTTTGGTTACAGACATTTTTCAAAATATCTTCTTTTGTGTTCAGCAGAAAAAAGAAATTCATACAGGTTTGAAACAACTTGAGGGTGAGTAAATTATGACAGAATTTTCATTTTTGGGTGAACTATCCCTTTAATGCCTCTTGCTATTTTATAATTCCACCTGTAATGTCAGTATTGAGTCTGATTAGTTGGTATTGCTTGAATCACCTGAAGAATAAACATGAACTGGTAACTGGAGTTTACTGGAACTGCATCTTCATTTTCACTTTTCTTTTCTGCAATACATTGCCAAATAAACATAGCCTGGTGAGACAATGACTTTCCTTCATCGAGGTAAACGTTTCCCCCCTGACGCCAGACGTACGTCTAGGAGTGACAAAATTACGGTAGGACTGTGCAAACAAAGTATCTGTCTAGCATTACCATGCCAGTGTAGTGATTCATTGTCCCTTCATAGTTTGCAAGAGACATTTAATACATTTATAATTAATATTAAATAAACTAAGCGTATTTAATAAACTAAGACGTAGGCTATTTAATAAACTGAGCGTATTCATCTGTCAATATGAAACGCGACTTGGCCATTCAGTAATGATCGGAAGAACGCGTATCGACCACCGTTACTGTAAAATATACACGTATGTCCATTTAAACTCAATTTTGGTCAAATGTGGATTATATCATTACACTGGCAAGAATATGGTTACATTCAAAGATGCCGTACCAAGTATGATAACGCTACATTCAACTGCTTTTGAAATACGATGTTTTTTTCACTTCCTGAAAAGTAACCGTTTTGGACATACGTGAGTTTCATCGGGCAGCGACGATATATGTCTCTCTGTCTACTCCGTCAATCTCCCGACTCCCGCGGGCGCCTTTCAATTTTGCTTCTTTGCTCAGTTGGCTCCTCCTCCACTCCCTAAAATGTGCAGCCTGAAGAACAGAGTCAGCAGATTCACACATTTTTCTCCGTTTTGTTTTATGACAAAAACCGCCGAAGTTATGAGAATAAATGCAACGCCTGTCGCATCCCATCTTGCGTTCCTTTACGAACGCGTCAATATTTTCAATATTTTTTTATATAAAGTTTAAATTATCATATCTCCGTTTTTACTTGGTCTATCAACACAAAACAAAAAGTAAAATAGAGTTTCAAGCCAGCACTTTCGACAGAAGTGGACAGCAGCGCTCAACGTGACTTTGTTTTTATGCTTCGACGTCTTAAACTGGTCATGTGATTTGATCACGCCGGCGTGATCGGCGACTCGGAAGAGTTAAGGAGGACTAAAAAATGACCAGGACAGTAATGTCTGAAGATTGTTCAGGTGTTTATGCTTTTGTGTTTGTTTATAGGTAACGATACAGAATGTGCATTCGTTTATTTATACGCGAAGTTCTTTTTTTTTTTTCCTTACTATTACAAGTGGAGACGGAGCTGTGTGTTGTTGTTAGGTTAGGTTAAAAGCAGTTAAGTCGTCGATCGATTTTTGTTTTCTTTTTCGCTTTATCCTTTTTCCCCCTCCTCTTTGTGTCCCGTTCGGCTGTCCCACGTTTAAATGGGGTATTTTGATTCTCGCGGGGGTTCGAGATGCGAGTTTATTGGGTTAAACTTATGCCAGTTTATTTTTGTGTTTATTCGTTTTTTGTTTTGTTTTGCACATCTAACAATGCCTATGCCTGTACTTAATTGTCACTTATTTTACCCTGTGGTTTACCCCAAACTACACTTAAATGAGCTCCCTTAAGAAGCATTTGAATATTCTGAGCTGGAATGTGCGTGGTTTAAATGATATTGTTAAAAGATCTAAAGTCTTCACGCATTTAAATTCTTTGCATGCAGACATATTGTTCCTGCAAGAGACTCATATTAAGCATTCCTGTGCTCACAGACTTAGATGTAGGTGGATAGGCCAAATGTACCACTCTACTTTCTCTTCGAAGGCCCGTGGTGTGTCTATATTAATACGCAAGAATATTCCTTTTCAACATTTGTCCACTAAACAGGATATCAATGGTCGTTATCTTATTGTGACTGGCACAATTTTAGAGAAACATGTTACATTTGTGAACTTGTACGCTCCGAATTTCGATGACCCACATTTTTTCCGCTCTGTTTTTAATATCATTCCTGATGTCAACTCCACTCATCTTATTATTGGAGGGGACTTCAATTGCATCTTGGATCCTTTTATGGATAGGCACTCCCCCAGCCCTCCTAAACCTTCTAATTCAGCTACTGTTCTTAATAATCTCATTCATTCACTTAATATACTTGATATTTGGAGGCTTCAGCACCCTACTGACAAAGACTATTCTTTTTTTTTCTAATGTTCATAATTCATACACAAGGATTGACTATTTTTTAACAGATTTCAAGTTAACCTCCAAGATCTTATCCTCTAAATATCATAATATTCTAATATCTGATCACTCCCCGGTTTCTATTGCAGTAGACTTTGGGATTGATAACTCCCCTTACTCTTGGCGTTTTAATCCCACTCTATTAAATGAGGACCGTTTTAAGGAAACTTTTGCCACCCATATTACTGAATTTCTTACTTTGAATGATAAGGGGGATGTGTCTGATTCAACATTATGGGAAGCTCTTAAAGCTGTCATTAGAGGCCAAATTATAGCTTTTCAAGCAGAATTGAAAAAGCAGAGGGGCAAAAGACTTTCAGAAATTGAGACGGAGCTACCAGTGCTAGAGCATCAGTTCAAACTCACATCGTCCAATTTAACTTTGGCGAGTATTATGAAGCTAAAATATGAGTATAATACACTCTTATCTGCCCAAATTAGTACCCTTTTATCAAAGGTAAAGCAGAGACAATTTGAACTAGGTGACAAACCCAACCGCTTGTTAGCTCGTCAACTTAGGGGCATACAAGCTAGTAGAACCATAAAAACCATCAAGCTTAAATCCGGGGCCTTGACCAACAAACCAACAGAAATAAATAATGTATTCCGGGAATTCTATCAGGAATTATATTCCTCTCAAAGTACTGTAGGCTCAGTCGATATTACAAAATTCCTCCGCTCCCTAGGACTTCCTAAAATCAGTGAAGATGCGAGGGAAAACTTAAATTCAGACATCACATTGGAAGAAGTCTTTACAGCCATTAGAAGTTTTCCCAATGGGAAAGCGTCTGGTCCTGATGGTTTCTGCATAGAATTTTATAAAGCTTTTTCTAATCAAATTGGCCCCTTGATGTTAAGGATGTTTAAAAATTCTATTGAAAACAAAAAATTACCAGAAACACTTTATTCGGCCAATATTGCACTGACTTTAAAGAAAGATAAAGATAGTACGGACCCTTCCTCTTATAGACCCATTTCCCTCCTTGGTAATGATCTTAAAATATTTACTAAAATCTTAGCAAACCGGTTAAGTACATGTATCAGTTCAATAATACATGAAGACCAAACAGGCTTTATTCCCGGGAGATTTTCTTTTCATAATGTACGTAGGCTCATGAACATTGTCTATAGGAGTAAAGGAAAACATGATAAAATAGCCATTCTAGCCTTGGATGCTTATAAAGCATTTGACAGTGTGGAATGGTCCTACATATTAAGCACCATCAAAGAATTTGGACTGGGACAAAATTTTTCTTCGTGGGTTGAGATGTTGTACCTTTGCCCCTCCGCCTCTGTTCTCACAAACAATAACAGATCACCCTCTTTTCGCCTTCATCGTGGTACCCGTCAGGGTTGCCCACTGAGCCCTTTACTTTTTGCTATCGCGATGGAACCTTTAGCGATAAGTATAAGAAATCATCAGCATATTTCTCCTGTTATGATGGGGGGTGTAAAACACCAGATCTCATTATATGCGGATGATGTTCTTCTTTTTCTTTCAGATCCAGAGAGATCTCTGCCTTTCTTGTTCGACCTAATCAGGGAGTTTGGTACCCTCTCTGGATACACAATTAACTGGCAGAAAAGTGAGTTTATGCCATTATATGAAACAATGGATCCAGTTTTTGTTAATAACCTCCCCTTTAGAACTGTAAGTGAATTAAAATATCTTGGTATCACTGTTCCTAGACATTTCAAAAATTTATATGAAACAAATCATAAAGTTATGATAGACAAACTGAAGAGTGATGTAGAGACTTGGCGAGTACTTCCTTTAACAATGATTGGTCGCGTCAACGCAATCAAAATGGTTACCTTACCCAGGTTTCTCTATTTGTTTCAAAATGTCCCAATATTTCTAACCCAATCATTCTTTAAGACACTTGATTCGGTGATCATGCCATTTATTTGGGGGTATAAAGCCCATCGTATATCTAAAGCCCATATCTGTAAAGCGAGAGATGTAGGAGGCTTAGGCCTTCCCTGTTTTCAACACTACTATTGGGCAGCCAATTTAAGGGCCTTAACCTGTTAAGCTGCAACCCCACTTTTGAAAAATCCCCAGAAATGACATACCCTAACTGAAACAGATACAGTTCATGAACCCTTTGCACTAAAAGCACAAGTATGATCTCATTTGAAAGCTGACACCTGGTAGTTTATTGTAAATGTAGAATTAATTATTGTCATAATGATTTTTTTTTTTTTTAAATAGCTTCAAAGTTTTGTAAAGTTATTAGAATTTTTTTTTTATGAAACATATTAATGAAAATAAAATTGAAGTTGGCACTGGAGCAATCTAGAAATGCACTACAGCTAAAGCCACATGTCTGACCATGTTATATTTAAAATATGAAGATAATAAGTCTAAAACTCTGTATTTAGTTAAATGTTTTTCAAGATCATGTCATGACTTTATTTTGATTAGGCTACTCTAAAAATGCTACTGATGTTTAGTCGTCTTCTAAGCATCCATTCAGTCTTTTGTCTCTATTGTTTTGTGGTGCAAACGAGCCCCATTCAGTCTCAGTCTCCCCCTGCACACATTCACACCTCTCCAGCCTGGTTATGGCTCGAAATATGCATTTCTTTTGTCTGCATTATAGTTACTAACGACTGGCTATTCACAGGGTTTTAATCCCTAATTTCTTTTATCAAAGTTCTCACTTCACATTTGAAGTGCACTAAATAGTGGTCAAATGCACTAAAACATATCAGTAAGCATTCTTATTTAGAACAAAATTCATAAAAGAATAACCCCTGGTGGCAGGTGCACCTGGGCTAGCTAGCATGTTAGCTTAGCACACCATCAATACACGACCATTTATGAGATTAAAACCATGTTTGTGCTCCAAACTTACTTCATAACGCAATCGAGTGTTTTAAATAATCTTCTGTGATATAATTTGGCTTCAGATAAAAAAAAAATCAGACAGAAAACATTATTTATAGTTTTATGCACGATGATAAAGTCTATATCGATTAGCATTACATTATAAATATAATACAAAATTTAAAATACCTGGCATGGCTTGAAGAACACAGGCAAATCAAATATCATAGCATTTGTCTTCAAAACATCTTTTATCTGCATATTACAACGATCTCTGTAGCTTTGTGTGTAGCAGTGACGTCCTGGAATGTCACATGATTATGGCTCTTCTTCATGTCCCATATATGGATTATTTTTTGTGCATATAGCGCCCTCAGGCTATTGGTATGAATTGAAAACACTGCACATCTCAGTAAGAAGCGATCATAATGATTACATCGACGCATTTGGGTATAAATTCAATAAATATTATTCCTGTCTTTAGAAATATGAATCTATGAGAATATATCAATATTTCTCCAAGTTTGCACATTTTTGAGCTAAAAGCCCTGAAGGACGTTGTTTTGTGTATCGCTGTCATGACGACAGCACGGGAGTTTTTTATGAATGGAAGCGACTGACGCGCATAATTCATATTAAAGGTATCGACTCATTTTTTCATTTCATAACTCCTGACACAAATTAAGACATAACTGTCACTATAAGTTTCTCAGAATACAATAGTGGTCAAATACTGAAACTTGAGTATTATATCTTTTTAATGATGTATAGTTTGTCAAGGTATAACATTAAATCTGATAGTAACTTTGAACTATATAAATAAAAAAACGCTTCAGTGCGCCCACGCACTGGTGAAGCTTAACAGGTTGTTAATGTATTGGCGTAGTGCATATCCCGGGGTATTGACTACTACCATTCCTGCATGGCTCGTTATTGAGCGGGATATTCAGGACTCCTCCCTCCCTGCTTTACTCTTTGCAGAAAATAAACCTATTAGAAAACTTAAGAACTGTAACCCTATAATTGTAAATTCTTTAAAGGTGTGGTATCAGCTTAGGAAGGTCTTTAAACTCCCTCAAACTTGTTCTCTTACTCCTATAGCCTATAACCATGCATTTCCTCCCTCGCAGACGGATACAACTTTTTTATCATGGAAAGAAAAAGGAATTGTATCGATAGGTGATTTATACATTAACAATGTATTTGCGTCTTTTGCTCAGCTCAGACAAAAGTTTGAACTACCCCCCTCTCATTTTTTCAGGTATTTACAAGTACGAAACTATGTTAAAAGTAATATACCTAATTTTGAAACCTATAAATCCCCTGAGCATCTTTATTATTGTATGACCTCTGAACTTGACATGAAGGGTCTGGTTTCTAAATTTGTTGAATGCTTAAATAACTCCAGAGTTCCTCGTACACAATATTTAAAGATATCCTGGGAAAAAGACCTGGGTATAGATATCTCAGAAGATTCCTGGGCCGAGGCCCTCCGAGGTGTTAGATCTTGCTCCATCAGCTCTAATTTTCAACTGATACAATATAAAGTTGTACATAGGCTGCACTACTCTCGTACAAAATTACATTCTATATATCCCTCTGTCTCACCTTTGTGTATTAAATGCAAGTCTAATGAAGGTACATTGGCTCATTTATTCTGGTTCAGTCCAAAAATATGTAAATTCTGGTCTGAGGTTTTTTGTTTTTACTCAAAGGTACTTAAAACTGATTTTCCTCATGATCCCCTTGTTGCAATATTAGGTTGGGCCCCTTCTTTAGAGATCTATAACCTTAATCAAATCCAGTTGATACAATATGGGATGACAATAGCGAAGAAGACAATCTTGCTGACGTGGAACAAAGAGTTTGTACCTAAATTTGAGTTGTGGCTTACAGAGTTTAGCAGTGTACTACATATGGAAAAGATCAGATATGAAATTGCTGGTAAACCAAAGAAATTCTTCCAGATTTGGAAGTCCTTTATGGAATTTCTGGAAGGGGATCATGGAATTTAACAGACTGGACATATATTATAATAGGCGTGGTACTGTAGATTATATAGCATCTTGCAGGGTGCAATCATTCTTTTTTTCTTCATAATTGGGTAAACATTTGTATTGGCATTTTCTTTTAAGTATCTTTTAATGTATGTATAGAGGTTTGCAATGTGTGTATGTATACATGTATGAATGGATATTGTATGTTTCTGTGTGTATATGCACTTTTGACAGGCATTTATCATTATTGATTTTTCCTTTTTTTATTTATTTTTTATTTTTGCTGGCATGGGGTGGGGGGTTGTTCTGTAAAAAATGTGAAAAGCTTTAAATAAAATATGAAAAAAAAAAAAAAAGTTCATCTATCCATCATAAAAGTGCATCTACAGTATCCATTATAAAAGAGCATCTATCCATCATAAAAGTGCATCTATCCATTATAAAAGAGCATCTATCCATCAAAAAAGGGCATCTATCCATCATAAAAGTGCATCTATCCATTATAAAAGTGCATCTATCCATCATAAAAGTGCATCTATCCATCATCTATCCATCATAAAAGTGCATCTATCCATTATAAAAGTGCATCTATCATCATAAAAGTGCATCTATCCATTATAAAAGTGCATCTATCCATCATAAAAGTGCATCTATCCATCATCTATCCATCATAAAAGTGCATATATCTATCATAAAAGTGCATCTATCCATTATAAAAGTGCATCTATCATCATAAAAGTGCATCTATCCATTATAAAAGAGCATCTATCCATCAAAAAAGTGCATCTATCCATTATAAAAGTGCATCTATCATCATAAAAGTGCATCTATCCATTATAAAAGAGCATCTATCCATCAAAAAAGGGCATCTATCCATCATAAAAGTGCATCTATCCATTATAAAAGTCCATCTATCCATTATAAAAGTCCATCTATCCATTATAAAAGTGCATCTATCCATCATAAAAGTGCATCTATCCATCATAAAAGTGCATCTATCCATTATAAAAGTGCATCTATCCATTATAAAAGTGCATCTATCATCATAAAAGTGCATCTATTCATTATAAAAGAGCATCTATCCATCATAAAAGTGCATCTATCCATTATAAAAGAGCATCTATCCATCAAAAAAGGGCATCTATCCATCATAAAAGTGCATCTATCCATTATAAAAGTGCATCTGTCCATTATAAAAGTCCATCTATCCATTATAAAAGAGCATTTATCCATCAAAAAAGTACATCTATCCATCATAAAAGTGCATCTATCCATTATAAAAGTGCATCTGTCCATTATAAAAGTCCATCTATCCATTATAAAAGAGCATTTATCCATCAAAAAAGTACATCTATCCATCATAAAAGTGCATCTATCCATTATAAAGTGCATCTATCCATCATAAAAGTGCATCTATCCATCATAAAAGTGCATCTATCATCATAAAAGTGCATCTATCCATTATAAAAGTGCATCTATCATCATAAAAGTGCATCTATCCATTATAAAAGAGCATCTATCCATCATATAAGTGCATCTATCCATTATAAAAGAGCATCTATCCATCATAAAAGTGCATCTATCCATCATAAAAGTGCATCTATCCATTATAAAAGTGCATCTATCATCATAAAAGTGCATCTATCCATTATAAAAGAGCATCTATCCATCATATAAGTGCATCTATCCATTATAAAAGAGCATCTATCCATCATAAAAGTGCATCTATCCATCATAAAAGTGCATCTATCCATTATAAAAGTGCATCTATCATCATAAAAGTGCATCTATCCATTATAAAAGAGCATCTATCCATCATAAAAGTGCATCTATACATCAAAAAAGGGCATCTATCCATCATAAAAGTGCATCTATCCATCATCTATCCATCATAAAAGTGCATCTATCCATCATAAAAGTGCATCTATCCATTATAAAAGTGCATCTATCATCATAAAAGTGCATCTATCCATTATAAAAGAGCATCTATCCATCATATAAGTGCATCTATCCATTATAAAAGAGCATCTATCCATCATAAAAGTGCATCTATACATCAAAAAAGGGCATCTATCCATCATAAAAGTGCATCTATCCATTATAAAAGTGCATCTATCCATTATAAAAGAGCATTTATCCATCAAAAAAGTACATCTATCCATCATAAAAGTGCATCTATCCATTATAAAAGTGCATCTGTCCATCAAAAAAGTACATCTATCCATTATAAAAGTGCATGTCTTCATGTTCATTTTATGAAGTATACTTAAGTAATTTTCAAGTATATTTTTTAAGTATACTTTATGTAGTAAGTATACTAATCAATGTGTACTTGTAGTAAACTTGTGTACTATTTCAATACTGCTTGGGACTAAATTGGCCCACTTTTAGTATTTAGTATTTGTAAGAGTAGTAAACTAAGTACACAACTAGTTTTCTCATTTGTAATGCATCTGTACTACAAGTGAACTTATAAGTATACTAGTAGTTTACTATTTTAATACAAGTAGTACATTTTTTAGTTTATGAAAGTACACACTGATGTGTGCTCTCAGTAAACTACTAGTTTTGTAGCTTATACTACAAGTATACTTGTAAGTTTTCTTTAAGTGAACATAACATTATACTTATAGTTTACTATTTATATATTATTTTTGCACTTGAAAAATACCTTTAACTGTTCTTTAATTTTAAAAACATTGTATTAGCTTCATGCATCCTTTTTTAATCAACACTTGAATGTTAGTAAGTTTCATAAAGAAAGGCAACATTTTAAACAAAAAAGTAGAATTAGAGTAAATTGCTATACACTACCAGTGGACTAGCCTACACAAAAATTCAGATATGCAGAATTAGAAACATATCTGTTTTATATCAATATTCTAATCAATATTTTCAAACAATGTAAGTTTCATAAGACTGTATATGAAAAACTATGTAAAAAAAAGTATATTTAATTGACTACTCAATCAAAAGAGTTAACACAACTACAAGACAAGTATACTTTGAATTCTTAATTATTCTTTTAAGCATATCTGGATCAAAAGATTGAGTTCAAGTACAGGCCAAATATACCTGGGCCCGTATTCATAAAGAATCTTAATGCAAAGAGTAGCTCCTAGTGACAAAATTCTAAGAAAATTCTTAGAAATGTGGGCGTTTACTCTTAAAATTAAAGAAAAAAATCCCAGTAAAGAAAAATGTACTTCAGAAAGCATCTTAACCCTTAAAAGAGGTCTTAAAGTCAAAATTGTAAGGAGTATGGACGAGGACTTTTCAGAGGCTGAAGAGTTTCTTTAGCAGAGGAGAACATGGCAGAAAGACGAAGAGGGAGAAAAAATGTGTTGCAGACAATGGATGACAGTGTACGAGATGACAGAAGAATGTACAAGTGTGAAGCGTTTGGATGAATAGGTCCACAGTTTTACAACGAATGGTAAAACACCTGTTGGAAAGCATCTTTTGCAGCGATTTTTGTGTGAGCATATCAGTGAACACCCCTGACCACTCGGTGAGTTTCACGTCTTTGTAAACGAAAGTTTAATGCGTTTTAGGAAGGATTTTTCCAGTGCACCTATGCAGCCATTGTGGAGGTGGGGGGGTGCTACCATAGAAACCTTAAATTCTCGGGACAGCAACATGTGTCCAAATTTCAATCTTAACCGTTCTTTTTAATCAGAAACTATCTGAAAACAGGGCTTTAAGTGTAAAATACCGAACTTGTCCTTTAAGAGTTTTCTGAGAGGATTCTTAGAATCTTTATGAATATGGGCCCTGGACTTTTCTCTCAGTATAAATCAAGTAGGCCTACACTGAAGTGTAATTTTAAGTATATTTCTGAGAAGTACATAAAATGTAGACTGAAAGTATACTTTCTTATTTTAAGTTCAAAAGAAGTATACTAAGTGTGAAAAACACCAAGCTTACATTAGCTACTGCTACTATTCCCCACCAATTCACAAGCACAAGAGAAAAAGTATTTTGTACTTACATTTAATACCCCTGAAACTCAATGGAAGTTGTTTGAAGATGACATAGTTGGTAGTGTTGTTATAACCAGTCAACTGAACCAACAATCTTTTCACAAAACTGACAAAACCTCGTCAAACTGTCAAAATCCATCAAAATTCCGTGCATGAGCTACTTTCTGACATCATATTTGAATATCAAAATACATGATAGAAATATTTTGTTAAACCACTTACAAGTGTTATGTTTACAACACCATTGACTACACTATTGAAACAATTACTTTTTATTACAACTGTACATGAATAAATAGGCCATTTGGCCCTGGACTAATAGGGTATTCTATTTGTCCATTCTATTGGCTCTATTCTATTTTGAAGACTTCTGCTGGCTGCACAAGTCTAATTTAAGGCTCTCACAAATAAATAGTATGGGTATATTATACATTTTCTGAGTCATCAGAGTGCCTTGAGTATTGAAGTTGTTGAGTTTTGTGTCCATGGTGTTCTTTCATGCCACAGGGATAAAAGAAAGCATACAGTTTAGGCGGAAATAGTGAAAAAATGTGTGTTATTTCTGGTTTAAAGAAGTCTTGTGACCTCTGTGTTTGTCAGACAGATTCAGTACTGGGCTTAAATGAAAGCCTAAAAGGTCCCCTTTCCAACGATACCAAGCACCATATTATAGAATATTGATAATATCCCTAGCATGAGCCTAAACCAGATATACTCCAGATTTCAAAAACGGAATTTATTTTAGGGGGTTAGTAACTTCAATGGCTCAAAAAAGTGATTTCGCTACCACCCCTGCACTGCTATCGTGATTTTTCTAATACTAGGGGTGTATACCTTGCCAAAAAACAATGATAGCATTTGCCCCCCCGTTGATACCGATGGACCAAATTTGGGGCCCTGGCTCATGGACTAATTGTTGATATCAAAGAATTCATATCCTGGAAATTAATAAAAGTTAAAACGGCTTGCCATAAACGTCAGAATTTACAATTCAAAATCATCATATCGCCCAGTCATAGTTCATTTCCTAATAAACTTTTCTACTGTCTATTTTTGACATTAGGCTGAGGAAGCTCCCCCTGAGGATGATGCCCCTGATGGAGATGCCCCTGCCCAACCACTAGCTCCCAGGGTAAAAAATAAATAAATAAAAAAATATGCAGAAAGGAGGTCACTGAAGTCTCGCCTTGCCAGGCGAAAGAGGAAGGCACCACGAACATTTTTAAATTATGTTCTTTCATTTTGTGATGTCCAGTTATATTTTAATAAATGTTTTGTTTTTGTGATGTCCAATTATACTTTTTATATATTGTATTTTATATATTTATTTACACTAAGTTGTTTATTCATACAAATAGTAATGAAGAACTAAGAAACACATTATTAGCAATTAACATTAATCTGCACTTTCTGCGTCGGATTAGAAGGGCAAACCTCCCCCCTCCCATCCTCACCACTTTCTACAGAGGCACAATAGAGAGCAGATTTGATTTGATTAGATATGATACCTTCCACCTGCACATTGAGTTCTTCCCTTTAAATACGTTTTAAACGACAAAACAAACCAACACTTCTAAGCCTATCTAACAAAATCTCATGGTCCACTGTGTCAAAAGCAAAAAATTTAGTTAAATCAATAAAAAGACATGCACAGTGCTGCTTTTCATCTAGGGATCCCACAAGGTCATTTAGAGCTTTTAGAACAGCCGTAATGGTGCTGTTTTTTACGAAATCCTGATTGGTTGATTGACAAAAGTTTATGAATATATAAATACTGTGTCAATTGTTCACCGATAAAACTTTCCAAAACTTTTGACAAAATACAAAGCTTTGAAATAGGTCTGTAGTTATCTAATAAAGTAGAGTCACCCCCTTTCAACAAAGGAACCACGAATGCAGACTTCCAGATACGTGGGATTTCCTTGGTTGTTAATCTTTTAAATTGTGTCATGTAGCTTGATGCTACTTGTTGCTCTAGTCCACCTGCTGCAGGAGATTTCTATTCCATACTCTAATTTGTTAAAAGAATTCACATAAGGTCCCAAGAATAGTTTTTTTATTTGTTTTCTAACAAGACTTAGTAATAGGTAGATTATTCATGTATAGTGGGATGAAAGAGGTGTAGATGGCCAAGCCAATGCCAGAATAAAGGCTACAGTAGTTTAGTGGCAATCGGGAGAGTCGGGACTTTTCCCGGTGGGCCGGTAGTGTATCGAGACTGCGATGGCCGGTCTAATAATAGTTAGTGTGTAATGTTGCTGTTTGAGCATAAACAACATCTGCAAGGTTACGACGCTCAAAGTTCAAAGCAAAGGGAGATATTTTCTTTTAAAGAAATCTTTTTTTAAGGATTACAACAAATGGCTGGTAGAGACAAAACATTCCTCCCAGGTTAGTGACAACACCAACCCTAACATTTACATAAACCCATCATGACAGATATGCTAATCAATGACTAGAAGATAATTACATATAAGCTACATAAATTCATCAACTAACCATTCAGAAATGTTGTCTACATTTTATCACTTATTGAGTCTCTCCATTTTGTCTGACTCCGGTTTGAACATAAAAGGCTAAAAGTTTTTGAAATTTTCAGTGCATGTCTGTGTGAGGTAAAAAGACAACGCATCTCATTTGCATTTAAAGGGACAGACACAAAAACGGTGTGTTTTTCTGTTAACAATTTTAACATGCTATATAAAAATATCTGTGGGGTATTTTGAGCTAAAACTTCACATACACACTCTGGGGACATCAGAGACTTATTTTACATCATGTGAAAAGGGCATTATACCACCCATTTAAAGAAAAAAAGAAGGCTATTTTGAAGATTGATTGACACACAGTTCCATCACCCTTCTTTTAATTAAGTTTTAATCATAAATATGTCTGTATTTCCTCCAAGAGATTGATATTCTCCTGCCAGGCTGTTGTTGTATATACAAATTAATTCTTAAGTGAATTGCCTGGTTAAAAAAAAAAATGAAAGAACAAAAAAAGAGAGATATGAATAAGCCATTTTTTTTTATTCTGAATACTTTATTCTTACAGATTATACTGTATTAAGCAATTAGTTGTTCAAAACAATCTATCCAGTTTCACTGATGATTTGGCAAATTTCCTAACTCAACCAAAGAAAGAAAATCGTAAAATAGTGTCTGTTCTTGAATAGTTATCGTTTACACATTTGTGAGTTAAAAATCTGTAATTATTATCTGATCTAGTGATTTTCCTTTGCTGTCATGTTCTCATTTTTAATGAAAGAATAATGATAAAGAGATAATGGACTGGAAATCACTGGGAAAACCCTTGTGTCCCACCTGAACTCCGTCACCTCTATTTTATTATTTATTCTTTAAATTCACTGTATTGTGGAGGATTTTCTGCAGGAAGGAGATGCATGGCAGGGTTGCTGACCATGGATATCTAAAAGAAAAAAAAAAGCTATATGATCAGCTTCTTTGCTTACAGATGACTTATTTATTGATAATATTAAACAATTAATGCACCCATTCCAGTTCATATGTAGTGACACTAAATTCAAATAATTCATTGTTTTGTGGAATTTGTTTTCTGAGTACTATTTTAGTCAAAGTCTAATTAAACTGGGGTTACAAGCTTCTCTTACCTCTGAGTTGTTAATATCATGGAAGTGATTGTGCCCAAAACAACAGGGTTGTTGAGTTAAAACTTGTGGAACAAACAGCACCTTTGGAAAAATACACATGTAGAGTTTTATGTTTTCTTACTGTGAAATGCCACACATGCAAAGACACTGACAGACAGTTTCAGTATTACAGGATTATAGACATCAATATACTTCAAATGGAGTAGAAAAAAGCAAAAATCCTTCTGAAATGTCCTGGTGTGGAACCATATGCTTTCATTTAGAAAAAGAAACCGAAAAACTACATGATATCCTCATGGTAATGTTGCTGTTTTTGAAGCAGTTAAACTTGGAGTTTTGCTATTTGTAGAGACGTTGCTGCTGAACACTGTTGAGAGACACACACAGACTCGGGTAATTCATACTCGCTTAATCTCTGCATATCTATGTCTAAAACCTACATTACTAGCTTTCAAATTTGGAAATGAGTAGTTGCAAGAAATGGTGCTTTAAGGACAATAAAGATATATATATCAGGTTAAGTAGGGAAAAATGTACACCATTGAATTAGTAGTTGCAGTGGAAAGCTGTACTGTGATCATGTACGTGTGATGTGTGCAGCTTATAATACCACATTTTTAGAGCAGCTCGGTTCACAGTAAATGTTGATTCTCCCAAACTCCATCTCTGCAAGTGCTTCGAGTTTAAAGGGGTCATCGGATGCCCATTTTTCACAGGTTGGTATGATTCTTTAGGGTCTTCATGTAAAGTTTGTAACACACTTTGGTTAAAATTCCTTAATGGTAGTGTAAAACAACACACTTTTTACCTCCTCAAAAACAGCTCTGTTCGCAGTGACCCATTTTGGTGATTGTCTCTTTAAATGATAATGAGCAACTGCTCACCCCACCCCTCTCTTCCAAGTGGGATGTTGACAGAAGACATGTAAAGTGCTGCCTTGACAACCTGCCTTGGCGGACAGTATACAAATGGCTGAGGGCGTAAATATGCTAATTCCGTACCGTCCATCAGTGGTCGTGGGCGGAGCATGAGCAATTTGACAACAGGTTGCTCAGAAAAGTCAAACGGCTTGATTATTGAGGTGTTTAAGCTTTTTGAGGATTAAAAAAAAAGAAGTGAATGGATTTTTCATTGTATGATTGTTGTGTCCACACACTGCAAAGACACATTTATATGCAAACACCAAATAAAAGTGAATTTTGCATCCGATGACCCCTTTATAATGGTAATGCAATGTGTGTTAAGTTCACTTTACATTCACGTAATTTCCAACATTTTTGTGGACTAAAGTATAAAATGGAAATGAAGTAGTCATTCAAGTTTACATTTAGTAAACTCATTTCCAATAAAAAAAATATATAACAAGCATGATAAATGTAACCGTTTTATAGAAAAAAGTATGTTTTGTTATAGCTTTTGAAGCAAGGGCACCGCCATCTTGCAATACCACAGCGTGTGACATCACAGGATTTATTGTAAAAAGAGAAAGTAGGGACAGACAGGGAAAGTTAAGTTACCATTATTTGGTGACCATCCAAAATCAAACTGAAGTTTTGATAGTGGTATCCCAAACATTGTTTTCATAACGAGAGGCGTAACCTGATGTAAACAAACAATGCTTCATACAATAACGTTCATTTGCCATTTTATTGTTACGTCAGACCTTTCAGATAAGTTGACATTACAATGGCTCGTTCACCAGTAGTGGCACGTAACATTTTATGTTCACCTTACAAATACAATTATCTTAACCGCTGTTAACAGGACGCTCCTATCTTTCTGCTTGGACATCTTTAAGAGAAAAGAGTCCACCACCCCCACATAGTATGCTAAATGTATATGCACCATGGCAGACATCCCAACCTGCAAAAAGTCATTTCAGGGAGGTATCCCGAACCCCTCCCAAAAATTTGCTCTGGTTTCACATCATCTTGGTTCTCTGGATTGACCACTGACAGATTTGTCAAGATTTGGTCTCTCATTGGGAACTTTTCTTTTACTTTTTGAAAGCTTCTGACATAGAATGCTCTGGCATCTTTGAAGAATTGCTTCGTCTTGTGAGTGGAGAGTGCTTCCTCACTTAGCATATGCCTCCTCGCCAAGAACCCAACAAAAAGTTCTTCATCTGGACAGTGAATTTCAGGGTTGCTCACATCTATCTCCTGCAATTTCAGCTCTCTCAAAACCTTTGGCACAACAAATCCGCTTGCTATGTCATGCAGGAGTTGTTTTTACCAATCATGACATTTGCAGTTGTCACTGCTGAATCCTACACAATTAGACCATTCAAGGCCTTTGTCATGCATGGATGATGCAATGCAGTTGAATATGCTGGCAGCTTTGGCATCATTGCACACTGGCATGTCTACAAATCCAACTGTCACCTTATCCTGTGCTTCACTGTAGTAGCTGACTAAAATAGCACACTCCTTCTCACACATGATGTCATTGCTTTCATCAACCATAATACTGTATGGCCTTTTTTCTGTCCGGATTAACCTGTACAAATCCTCTGAACACTCAGGTTCCAGTGCCAGGTTCATCATAGCTGCTTTCTTAGTGAAAGAGCAGGCATAATATTTCTGGAAACATTTTTTTAAATAACTTTCCTGTGTGCCTACACACCTGGAATGGCAGGTTATGTTCCACAATAAAAGATGTGAAATACATCTCAGCTGTAGTCACCTTCTGAATGGAAGAACTGAGATATATTGGAGCAGCCTTCCCTGCGCTTAGCCTCCCTAACATGTTGTGGTCCCTAAAAGATATAAAAGCATAATATATTATTTCTATAAGCTATAGGCATATGCAATTATTTTTAAATATGTAGATTACTTTTACTATTTATATAAGCTGCTTATACTATTTATGTAAACTGCTTTTATTTATTGTCCATTGCAACAAACAGGTCTAAGGTGTTTGTTGTTTTCATGTAGCCTTGGCAACTAACCGGCCTGAATAATATGCACACATGAAATGAAACTTGTTGAACTCACCTCAACATGCCTTTTGCAATAATTTAACCCACCATGGGCAATGCTGAATTCGCTGTTACAAATAGTGCAGCGTGCAAGACTGTCATTTTGTTTGACACTTATAAGACAGGGGTACACTTCCGTGTAGTCTGCCGTAAAATGTGTCTTATACTTTTTTTTTTTTGGGCCACTCTCCCTCTGCCATAGCGCTCCTGTGTCTAGATAGACTTAACTGATTCATTTGGTTCGGGAGAAGAGATAAAAAGCCCGCCCACACTGACAATTGATTGGTTGATTTGCTGAAACAGGCCAATCATGATGCTCTCTGTCTTACAAGCGCTTGATGAGGCACACACACACACGCTCTCTCTCTCTCTCTGCCGTGCGCGCGCTACACGGTTTGGAACATCTCTGTCTCGCATGCGCGCTTTTGCTCGCTCGCTCTAGATTCCGGGAGATTTTAACTCATTTGTTAAAAGATTAACTGTCCGATTTACACCCTTACTTCTTGTGTTGTTCAGGCGGGGGGGACGCCCTAGCATTCGGATCCAAATGTTGTTTAGTCATTGCATTTTTGATGCCACAGGAAGTTTACAGCTGCGTCACACCGTCTGTGGCTGACCACCCTCACCGTTGGCCCGATCGAATAAATCGTCGGTTTCCGGCCGACACCACCTGAAGGTGGTGATGGGATTTCGCTGGCCAAATAATGCAAACTTGACTGACTGCTTTATTTAAACTTTATGTTAAAAGCTTGAGGATTTGAACATTTGAAAATGAAGAATTTACAAAATAAATATTCGTATTGTAACTTTGTATTGTAGTATTTGTTGGTTCCTGTAAAGCGTGAACCCAAGTGTGAACACCCTTAAAAGAAACCATTTCCATTGCTGACAAAAAAAAAAAGTTTGGTAACTTGGCGCATCACTCACCTGTGGAGAACAGCAGGAGGTGGCTTTACAGGCAAATGCTGACAGAGAGATGGAGATGATAAACTGAAGGAAGGCGAATACCATTGATACACCACTGATTCCCCAGAAGAGAGTCTGAGAGAGAATTAAACATTAGCACAAATAATAATGACAAAATAATTGATGATTAGCACTCACATCAGTACACAGGCTGTTCAGAAGTTCAGAATCTATCATCCTTGAGGTTCAATATAGTAATAAACCATATTTATATGTCAAACTGGACTGAGTTTAAAATTAATGTATAATGCCTTCTTGCATTGTAAATGATCAGTAATAGCAAGGGATCTATAAACTACTTCTGAAATGTTTTTTAAAAGTGTATTGACCAGGCAGTGAACTTAATTGTAATTACTAAATAAATGTGAATTGAAAAGTTGGTGACATACCATATACTTTCCATTACAACCATCATAATAATGGTTGCAATTATAAGTTATTGGCGCTGAAGCCAAATCCAATGAAATCATGATAATGGAAAAGCCTGCAGTTATAGCACTGCAAATGTTCATTCCAAGTGAACCTTTCACCTGTAGGTAGAAAAAACAACATAAAAAAACTAGATGAATAATTTAGCAAGAACTTTAGCTTGTTAACATAGATGGAAAAGTATATGGAATATGATTAATACACTTGATATCAGGGTCCAATGACGCAGTCCAATGGCTCATGTAGATGAGTAAAGGATACCATTGAAATGTATCTTTTAAAGGGGTGGTATAATACGCTTTTCGAAAGATGTAAAATAAGTCTTTGATGTCCCCAGAGTGTGTATGTGAAGTTTTAGCTCAAAATACCCCATAGATATTTTTATATAGCATGTTACAATTGTCACTTTTTGAGGGTGAGCAAAAACGCACGGTTTTTGTGTCGGTCCCTTTAAATACAAATGAGCTGCTGCTCCCAGCACAGGGGGCAGAGCTACAACAGCTTGTGTCCTTTTACCTCACACAGACATGCACTGAAAATTTCAAAAACTTTTAGCCTTTTATGTTCAAACCAAAGTCAGAATGATGGAGAGACTCAAGAAGAAGTGACATCATGTAGACAACATTTATGAATGGTTAGTTGGTGAATTTATGTAGCTGAAATGTAGTTATCGTCTAGTCATTAATTAGCATATTCTATCTTGATAATCTATAAATCGTGTTGCGGGGTTTATAGGATGTAAAGTGTGAGTCTTAGTTTATGTAAATGTTAGGGTTGGTGATGTCACTAACCTGGGAGGAATGTGGTGTAGTCCCTACCAGCCATTTGTTGTAGTCCTTAAAAAGTGATTTCTTATAAATAAAATATCTCTCGTTGCTTTGAACTTTTAGTGTCATAACTTTGCAGATGTTGTTTATGCTCAAACAGCAACATTACACACTAACTAAAGTTACAAAAATGAAATCATATTCAACCACCCCTTTAAAAATTAATTTAGTTTTACAGCAAACAATACACAATTTGGTGTGAATTCTAAAAATGTCCTGTGGTCTATGTCTATTAAGTTTCATTATTTTGGGTGTTGCATTTTTTAAAGATAATTCAATTTTGCGAAAAATGAGCATTGCCATTCCTGACAAATTTTGGTTTACTGTGAATTATGGTCACTGATGCCCATACACTTTTATGGTGGAAAAAGAAGAAATCAGTACAAACACAATTAGGTTCCAGTACCTCTGGTGCTTAAACACCTAATAATAAGAAGTGTTGTGTACATACCAAACACAAACTGGAGGGTGAATTCAGTTTGTTTTCTGCAGCAATGCAGAGTGAGCCTGCGATGATGTACTGAGAGCAGAGAAGACAAAAATCAAGATGTGACAGAGCAGCCTGTACTATGATGGAAGGTAAACAAACTCAGGGTTACAGGATAAGTTTTGAGTTGACAAAACCAAACCAATCCAACCAGGCTTTGCTGATCATCAACTTTTCTGTCAACTCGGGATTTGATCCTGAGTTTATGAGTTTAGGTGTGACATCAGTAGCGAACAGCCAATCACATGCTGAGAAACTGCGATTCACGTCTCTCTTCTCAAGAATATACTGAGATTGAAAAATATTAAGAATTTAAACAAATTTAAACTGTATAAAATAACTTCACAACTATTACTTGCACTGATATAGCAAGACTTTTCTTTTAGTTGTGAAGTTAGTTTATACAGTTGATAAAGGTATAGAGAATTGAACACATTTATAGCGTCATCTATTAACTCTAAAACGTATTTATATTACCTTTATATATTTAATCATTTAAACTGTGCTTAATAATAATGGATAAACTAAAATTATACACGTGTGGTTGATTAAGGGTATAATAATTACATAAATAATATCTATATAATACAAAATTATTATTCTAAATAAGGATTAGGCTACTAAAAGCCAGATGATTTTGTCTTTAAAAAGCATTTGCTATGTAGAGACCTTGAATTTGGAGTAGAAACAGGTGGAGTGACTATCGCATCAGACATGTGCGTATCGCATCAGACACCTCTTACCTGGAACATAACCTGCCCCAGGTTACCCGTGGAGCGCAAGTTACTATGGCGATGAACACTGCTAAAAGCCAAACCACATTAATGGTGCCTAAACCCCAGAGTTGGCGCAAACTAAACTGAAACATACCTGGCTAGCCACCTAAACCAGGCCCCGGGCAGTGAGTTATTGGTAATGAAGTATCAATAGTCTGGTGGCTTTCAAAGGCACTCTAACTGGTGACTGTGACTGGCTGATAGACTATACATGTTTAATACTTTACTCTGTAAATAATAAACCTTCTCTTATATTGCTGTCTTTCCTGCATTGTCACCAAGACATTGAGTCACATTAATCAATAAAAAATGTGTATGCTTTGTTCATGCGAGTACCCCTTTAAAAAAATATATATATATATTTATGTACTTTCCTTACTTCACACTGACAAACTTGCATAAAAATTATACAATTATTTGGGTTTATGAACAATTTCTCACCCCAAGGGCTTTTGGTTGGCCTTTCAGAAATGGCTGAAGTCCATGAAGAGGTGAAACTCCTGCTAGCTGTTGTCCATAAACAGGCACAGGAACATTTGTCCCAGTTTGTGTCGGTGGTTGAAACTGGATGACAAGCGTCGAAGAGTTCACGGGTATGACAGTGTGAGACATTCTTCTTTCTGAATCTGAAATTGACCTGTACAAAATCATTGTAAATCGAGAGTAGATATGATTTTAAAATTGATTTTCTATTTTTTATTTATTCATTAAAATATTTTTTATTTATCATAAACGTGGTCTTCATTTTATTAAAATGCTTATGAATGCACTCAATCATTGGTTAAATTATTGTCATCAAATTGAATTAGACCTTGAAACCAGAGAATATGCAAACAGCTCATGTTTAAATTGATCTATATCATTTACATTTAGCAGATTTTCTTTTCTAAAGACACTTATAAAAGTGCCCTACCAACCAATATATATTATTACCAAATAAAATAAATCCATACATTAATAAAAAAAAAAAAAAATGCAGACAATGCAAAAGTGGTCAGATAGTAAGAGTAAGTATATAATTTGCTGTTTTACCGGAAAGAAATCTTCTCTTCAGTTGGTTTACCGCACTTTGCTCTGTTCTGTTCTTCTGAAATAAGCCGATGTAAGTAGGAGTAAGATAAGAGTAACGGCTTATACTGTTTCCCAGAATAAAAGGGGAAGCAGGTGGAGCTCAGGTGGTTATGAGGGGTAGTAACACTGGCCCTTTAATAAGATAATAAAACCACAAAAGACAATAATTAACGTAGTAGTTCGTAAGTAACGTAGTAAGTATTCATAAATTTGTTTATGTTGTTTTACAGCTAGCAGGAGTTTCACTTCTTCATGGACTTCTGTAAAACTTGGTCATTTTTCTTCCTCGCCAGCCCAACTCTCATGTGGAGTGCCGCAGGGGTCTATGCTCACACCCATTATTTTTTCCCTGTATTTACTTCCTCTGGGCTCCATTTTCAGAAAGCATGGTGTATCATTTCACTGCTATGCAGATGATACACAAATTTATTTGCCTCTGAAACGCAACAAAGATACGGCTCTGAAATCTCTTTTTGCATACCTAGAAGAAGTAAAAATGTGTTTTTCTCAAAATTTCTTATTTCTGAATGAATCCAAAACTGAGGTTATAGTCTTTGGCCCCCATGATAACTTTAATCCCAGCAAACACATTTACGTTGTGGCAACGTCTCTGGCACGTTGCATTTCTGCTATGGCAACGTCGCTGTCTACGTGCTCGCAACATTGTAACAACGTAGAATTGTAAGACGTGACAGGGCTGTAGCAACGTTATTGCGCGACATTCAGCAACTGAGAGACGACGTTCTGACAATATTTTTATATGGTGTATTTTGTTAGATAATTATATACGTTTTATCGTTTATTGTTTATCTATATTATTATTTAATGGGGCTATCAACACCTGCAAGTGTAGCCTACACTTTGAAGAGTAAAAATGACAGAAGGTTTCGTTAATTCAACTTTATTAAAACTGCATATAATCAAATTGCACTTCCAAAAGTCATACATTTGTGAAAAAAAAAGAAAAAAAGAAATAAACGAATATACAAATTTATTTTAAATATAATAAAACATAAAAAGCAAAGGCAGATCAGAACATTTAATGAACAAAACCGGGTCTGTATGGCAGACAGTAGCGAAAGCAGGTGTCACCGGGGAAACATCCACAAATCCAGAGGAGCAAAGAAACGAATGAGACTAAATAGCGGAAAAATCAAACGAAAAACTAAACAGTGCGAGCGATGCTACATTATTAGAAATTAAAGTTGTAGGTTGTGTTTGATCGCTGAGGTAGGCTAAACGCAATACTCACGTATCCTTGCTCGATGATGAATGAGAACACAATGAGCCCAACAACAGGTGGTTGGAATTTAAAAATCTGATTTTCCCGCTTCAGGGCAGTGACGAGTACATTATGTAGTCCAGTGGTTGTCAAGACACCGTTGCCACAACCTTAAGCAATGGCCCTGAACGGTGGTTTAATGCCAACATTGTGACAACGCTGTAACAACCTTCACTACACAACGTAGTTATAGCAACCTTTTGGCCATGTTGTTAAAACGTTGTTAGAAGGTTGGCTACGTTGTGCCAACGTTCTGTGTTTGCTGGGATAGCAGTAACATTGATCTGGATTACCTTTCTCCAACTTCTCCTGATTTCTGGGATCAAAACCTCAAATTTGAAAAACAAATAAATGCGGTGATTAGTTCTTGTTTTTTCCAGCTACGTCTTCTCTCTAAGATCAAATCCTCTCTTTCTGAGAAAACCTTAGAGATTGCTGTCCATGCGCTCATTACATTGCGACTGGATTATTGCAACTCCCTCTACTATGGCACACCCAAACACTCTATTGCTCGTCTTCAATTAGTACCGAATTCTGCTGCCAAGTTCCTCAAAAGAAAACGTAAATATCTTACAATCACTGCACTGGCTAGGCTACCTGTGCATTTTAGAATTGAGTTTAAAATTCTTCTCTTTGTTTTTAAATCCGTAAATAATTTGGCACCAAGCTATTTATCCAAGCTTCTCTGTCCACAAAATCCCAGACGAAACTTGAGGTCTGGTGATCAGAAACTTTTGTCTGTCCCCAGATCATGGTTGAAGAATAGAGGAGACAGAGCCTTTGCGATTGCTGGCCATAGGCTGTGGAACAGCCTTCCGGTTTACATCAGAGCGGCTCAATCTCTAACTGTTTTTAAATCCTCTCTTAAAACCTACTTTTTTTCTTTGGCTTTTAATTCATTGTGAGCTTTTGTAATGAATGTGTGGTTATGTCCTTGTCCTGCATCTTGTGTATTGTTCAGCAGCACTTTGGTCAGCCCTGTTTGCTGTATATAAATAAATACAAACTTGAAACTTGTTTTGTATAGCAAGTAATATGCAATGTGGTTTGGAGGCATATATATGTAGAACAAAATGTGATACAAATAATGATGATCAGCACATCAAGATTTGAAATGCCATAGTGAAAGCAGGTAACACTCTTCAGTTGATGATAGATTAAACCTTTTGCACTCTTTCATGGCTGTTAGTACAAGCAGACAGACAGTCTATTGGGCTTCATGGTTTCCATTATCCCATTACCCTGTTGGGTTTTCTGTTAATGTTTACAGTAGCGACAGGTTGACTTCGACGGCTACATTACAGTCATGGCACATTTGATTTACACACTTGAACAAACATAGCCACAGTTTTAATTAGTTTGGCTATACTAGAGTGGCAGCTTGAAAGGGATCATCACAATATTGCTGTCGTTACTGACATTCTATTGGAAAGTAAAGTCATAAAAAAAATGTATTAATTTTTTTGGTTTATTTATAGAGCAAGTTTAAATTAAGCTTACACTGACCAAAGTGCGATTGTCTAAGCAACTAGCTATAGCGTTTCTGGTTTTGGAGGGACCAAAGATAATCACCTCAGTTTTCTCATTAAGCTGGAGGAAATTATATGCCATCCAGCATTTAATATCCTTAAATTAGTCCATGAGAGGTTATAGAGAGTTTCTAGATTTTAATGGAAGTTACAGCTGAGAATCATCTGCATGAAACTGAAAATAAATTGTATATTTCCTAATTATACTAGAGAGTGCATGTAAAGATAGAAGAGCAATGGACCCAAAATGGACCCTTGAGGAACCCCACAGGAGAGAGAAACAGATGGTAGAGAGAAACTGGCCAATAGCCACTGAGAATGTCCTAGATTTAAGATATGACTCAAACCGGAGTAGTGCTGAATCCTTAATGCTACCCACTAGAGATGCGCGGTTGGCAGTTATAGCCGCGGACTCCGCGGATAAACCGCGGATCGGGCGGATGACGTGATGAAAAATAATATTTTAATTAAATTCGGGCGGGTGGCGGGCGGTTGAACCAATCAAATCAAAAATATATGTATACATTGTTAGATATTGTTATCTGACTATACCTACATCCCAAAAAAAATCGCTTTTGGAATATTTTGCAAAGCACACTTTGAAATAGTCAAATTTTCTCGCCTATGCAGAATCTATGCAGACTGCTTGTTATTATCAGAGATGGTAACACCGGCGAAGGAGGTAGCCTACGTGACAAACTCAAAAAAGGAGAATTAAAAACAAAGGAAATAGAAGTTATGGAAATAGAAGTTATGTTATCTATAATTTTTTTTTTTTTTTACCAAAACGCTATAAATCCATACATTTTTTCCAAAAATGTATGGTTTGTCTTTTTTAAAAAGTCTTTTGTCATTTATTTTTCGTGTTTGCATTTATGAGGAATAAACAATGTTACGTGACAGTTCTCCATTACGGACGCGACCTCTGAGAGCGGCACTAAAAGACATTCAAACTTTCACAGAGACCTCAAACAGAAAGCACAAAGCCCTTCTTTAAAGCGAATTTCGTTTGGTATTAATTGTATCTTAATTTTAATCCATGTTTCATTAACTAACCATGTTCTGGATTTAATATTTTAAAAGGCAAATAGGCTATCTTGATTGTATATCCATTTTTGTGGTCAGTCGTTCTGTCAGGGTTATTGCAGGTTGAAGACGAGGAGACAGGATTTCAATACATCTGGTTTATTTCCAAACTCAGAATACAGGAATGCTCAGAAACTTAGGAACTTCAGAAACTCAGGAATATAATTATATGCAACACTGACCTTGACACTTCAACGACTGACAAAGACTGAAGGAACACACAGGGCTTAAATACACAAGGAAACAGATCAGGGAAAACAAGACACAGCTGACAAGACTAACGAGGAACCAGGTGTGACAGATGAACTAAACGACAGTTACCATGGAAACCAAGGAGTGGCGGGAAAACAGAACAAAGGAAGACATGTGATCAGTGACAAAAACACTCAGACAGAACAGAACTTTGACAATACCGACATGGATCAATTATTAATATTAGATTTCATCTGTCTTTTGTAGGTGTCACAGGTCGGGATGGGCCAAGCCAGACTGCGCCCACCCCTGAACCAGGACCACCTCGAGGAGCGTGTCAGAGAGAAGAGTCAAAGACAGAAAATAATTCAACAAGGTTTATTTTGAAGTAAAAACAATTTGAAAATCCTAATCTAAAATCTTCTTCCTTCTTGCCCTCAGGGATCGAAGGTGGACGGTGCAACAGCCGGAGTCTACCCCGCTCTCTTCCTCAGTGCGGGCCCTGTAGCAGATGGAGCAGTGAATAGGTAAGTGGTCAGGTAGGTCTTCCACAGGTGGAGATGCAGTGAACAGGCGGGCGGTCCGGTAAGTCTCTTCTGGTAAGTAAATGATTCCAACCTTCCTTCTTTCTTTCACAGATGCGGGATTGGAGGCAGATGGGGCTCGGTCAGGTAAGTATGCAGCAGGTACACGGTCTTATGGTGGGGTGGCTGGGGAGTCTTCCTTAAGTAAGTAAACGATCCCAACTTTCCTTCCTCCACAGGTACGAGATCTGGAGCGGATGGATGTCAATCAGGTACGTATACAGCAGGTACACAATCTGATGATGGAGTGGCGAGGAAGCGTCCCTGGGGTAGGTAAGCACTTCCAACCTTCCTTCCTTCACAGGTACGGCAGCGGGGGCGGATGGACACTCCAGGTGGAGTATGCGAACCTCACGTTCGGGACAGAGGGACAGCCACCTCTCCCAGCACAGGTGACTATAAGGGTACAGTAGACTCGAAGCCGACCGGCTGCTCGGGGCTCCTACTGAGACAGACAGAATGGATGCTGCAGACAAGTTCACAGTTCACATACGCTGGAAGGGATGAACACGTCCCACAATGCAGACGGATTACAGGGATACAGCAGACTCAGGGTCAACGGGCTGAACAGGACTTACAGAGCGGGCCAGTCTTACGTTCGTGGCAGAGGGACAGTCACTTCTCCCAACACCGATGGGCCACCAGGATACAGCAGACTCGAAGTCGACCGGCTACACAGGGCTGTTACTGAGACAGACAGAGAAGACACTTCGAACACAGCATACGGTTCACATGCGTCGGCAAGGGCAAACACTTCTCACAATACAGATGAACTTCAGGAATACAGCAGACTCAAAGTCGGCGGCTGAGCGGGGCTTCTCCTGACATGAACAGAATGGATATTCCAGACAGAGCGCGCCAGCCTTACGTTCGTGGCGGAGGGACGATCACTTCTCCCAGCACAGGTAGACTACAGGGATGCAGCAGACTCGGAGTCGACAGGCTACACAGGGCTTCTATTGAGACAGGCAGAATGGATGCTTCAAACTAAGTATACAGTTCACATGCGTAGAAGGAAGCGAACACTTCTCACAACACAGCTGAATTGCAAGAATACAACAACTCGAAGTCGACTGGCTGAACAGGGCTTCTGCTGGCATAAACAGAGTGGAGGTTTCAGACAGAGCGTGCCAGCCTTACGTTCGTGGCGGAGGGACAGTCACTTCTCCCGGCACAGGTGGACTACAAGGACACAAGACTCGAAGTCGATAGGCTGCACGGGGCTTCTACTGAAACAGACAGGAGGATGCTTCACACAAGGTATACAGTTCATATGCATAGAAGGGGACAAACACTTCTCACAATACGGCTGCGTTGCAGGAATACAGCAGACTCAAAGTCAGCGGGCAGAACGGGACTTCGACTGAGACAAACAGAATAGATATTTCAGACAGAGCATGCCAGCCTTACGTTCGTGACGAATAACAGCCACTTCTCCCAACACAGATGGGCTACAAAGATACAGCAGACTCGAAGTCAACAGGTTGCACGGGACTTCTACTGAGACAGACAGCGAACATTTCAACAGGGCATCTCCTCTCCTATTAGCGCAAACAGAGGGGTTAATTCAAATTCCAGATGATAATTCTTCAACATCCAAACAGTTAGAACAGATCAATGGCACAGCACTCTCACTATTGACAGTAGACCAGCGTAGCACAGGGAGAGTACACGGCAAAGGGAATGTATCTTCCACACACACAGTAATTCCACTTCTAGCATAAATGTGGGGGAAACGTCAATCTTAGGCACTGCAAACTCACTTCACAACGTGCAATTTAAAGCCAGCACTCACCATTGGGTCTCTGTACGAAGGGAGCCGTAATCATCAATACTGCTGAGGATGCTTTAGGATATTTTTCTTCACATACACAAGCAGAGTTCACATCACCATGTTCAATGGAGAGAGAGATAAAAGACCGGTAATGAATCCATACAATCCACTCAGTGATATTTATGCAGTTGCGAGACTCAGTTCTCAGTTACTTAGCTCTCCTCCAATGCAAGTGGGGTATTTTACTCTCCCTCTGTTGTCCTCAAATCTCTTATCAGCTCACACTCTCCTCTTCGTTCGCCCGTACTCAGATAATTGCAACCGCCCAGTAAAACGACTTCTCACGGGGGAGAAAGAAGCACACCAACGGGGATATTTGGGGATATTTAATTTAATTAATCAATCAACGATACTATTGATCAGCATTACCAAACGTGGACGTTCCACTAGAAACAAACATTGATGTATTGTTTTAATTCATTACTGTGAAGCTGCTTTGATACAACCTGTGTTGTGAAAAGCGCTATATAAATAAACTTGACTTGACTTGACTTGACCAACAGCCTCTCTCTCTCCCTTTTTATACTCTCTCAGCCGCTGGCAGAGCCTCACCCGAACTCCCAGTAAATTCCTCACACCTGTTGTCAATCTGTCATTTGAGGTTGTCATGGCAACAGACGCACACACACACAGGCCTGAGAGCGGTGTTACACTCAAAAGTGTCCCAGCGGAAACACTACTCTAGGGGAAATGAGTTCCGCATTTTGTCACACCGTGACATAGGCATAAGCCTAGCTGATGGCGCACCAACGAAAAAGCTTAAATGATTTGCCAAAATGCGTTTTCTATTAGGCTACTATGAAAATAATGTACAGTAGCATCAGTAGTATCAGATAAGGTCGGTTTTGCCGAAACACGTTTAATTTAGACTATTTATTTATTTATTTATTTAAATATTTTATTTTATTTATTTTTGTCCCTGTGCGCCGATCGGAGACGGAGTTCACTGCTGATATTCTGAAGTAAGAGCTTTCTAGTCTCGCGGCTGTCATCAGCAGCGCCTTGCATCTCCCAATCAGCGGATGGTGGGCGGTTGCGGTTTTGAAAATTGGTCAAAAACGTTGGTGCGGATGGATGGCGGACGGATGATGAGTTTTGTGATGCGGTTGCGGATGAAATAATAGCCCATCCGCGCATCTCTACTACCCACTGTTCAAGGCATGACAGAAGGATATTGTTATCTACCGTGTCAAAAGCCGCGCTCAGATCCAGTAAAATCAAAACATTTTCAGCAGAATCAACCGCAACTAACAAATCATGCATCACTTAACAAAGCTGTGTCAGTACTGAGGTGAGTTGTAAAACAACAACGAGGTGATTGAAATGGTTCAAGTACCTCAGTCGAATTTAAAAAAGGAAGTTGCTGAGATAGGACTTTTTTTAATAACTTTTGAAAGAAATGGCAATTTTGAAATAGCACTATAGTTTTTTCAAAAACGTTACATAAGCATAGGGCTTTTTAAACAACGTCTGGACAACTTGCTTTAAAACACTGGGACAGTGCCAGAGACTAAGCAGGAATTTATTATTACTTTAATGCTAAAACCAATAGTTATCAAAAGAACCTTTAGTGATGTCAGAGGGAACAACATCGTGGGGCGAAGTTGTAGATTTCATCTGCATGAAATCTACATCACTTCTTCAACTGGGTCTCGGTCAAGTCAAGTCAAGTCACCTCTATTTATATAGCACTTTTTACAATACAGATTTAATTAAAGCAGCTTCACAGTGATAACATGAAAATAATACAACAAAGTTTGTTTCTAAGTTTGTTTGGTTCTCCTCTGGCTAATGAATGAACAGTGTATGATTATGATTCAGGCAGCATTACAGGTCAGAAGTCAGATTGGATCAGGACATTCAGAAAATTATCCAGTTCCATCTGGTTGGAAGTTGGAGTCATCATGCCGGTATGGAGACGAGTTTGTTGAGGATCAGTGCCGATGGCTGTCGTGTTGATGAGGCCTTCACAGGGCTGATGAGACTGGCACTTCAAGGATGCGTCATGGATGGGTCCAGGCACAGGTCCACCATCTGATCTGGATACGGCCCGGATACGGCTGACTTGAGTAAACCTCGGAATAAACAGAAAGACTAACATTAGGGTAGATGCCATTCTTCTTATGATGTAACGAGTACATCAGGTGTTATAGGAAGTGTCCCCGGTTCCGGCTCACCTAATCTATGCAGCCTAATAATCATTTAACTGATTTGAATAATAGAAATGTAATGTTCTATATGAATGCCAGGTAAAAGAGATGTGTTTTTACTCTAGATTTAAACTGACCGTGTGTGTCTGCTTCCCGGACAATGTTAGGAAGACTGTTTTGGTGCTAAATAGGAAAAGGATCTACCGCCAGCAGTTGATTTTGATATTCTAGGTATTATCAACTGGCCAGAATTTTGAGATCGCAATAGATGTGAAGGACTATAATTGCATAAAATTGCATTACACTGCAAAAACTCCTGATCTAGCAAAGATTTGCAATCTTATGTCTAGCAGTAAATTCTTATTGATCTTGTTTTAAGAATAAAATACTATGTAAGATCAGATTGTGTAAGATTATTCAGATGGTTTTAAGATTATTAATCTTTTTTTCTTACTTGGCTAGTAAATCTTAAAGTTAGTTAGTTTACCTGCAAATCAAGATAAATTAATGTGAGAGACACCGTTTGAGGTCAGTCTTGTGTCTTTTAAGACTTTTTTTTAGCTTTAAGAACTTGTTTTAAGGTTGCCCAGTAAAAAATGCTCAATCACACACAGGACTTGTTGATTAACATTATTTATTACAAATACAGTGGTTTTATGTCAACATCAACACATTTACAACTCAGTAAAAAATCATAAGAATCAGCATCAAGTCACCACACTCCTTCCAAACCTCATCCAGTATGTTTAATTACCCAGTTTTAAGAGCAATAACATCATCAAGGTTATATTTTGTCAAAACATATGCACTGTTTTTGAGACTGATTAGATAATAAGATGTATGATCGATTAGCTTTTCAGCATCTATAAACTCTGTTGCCTGAGCTAGATTAGGTACAGAAATTTCATACGCTAGTAGATCTCTATTCAAATCCAGAGTCTCATAAAGCTGATATTCAAAACAATACAGTGAACAGTTTACAACATAAATGTTCTTTATAAGTCCAAAGACAGGCACTTTCCCATTTGTACGGATGATTATCAGAGACTTTTCTTTGATGTACTTGTTACCATTAAGAATAAGCCACTTCACTGCAACTGCATGTTGAATGCCATCAATCCCCAAAAAATCTCTAATCTTTGCTGTAATGTACTCCATATTTGTCACTTCTGAAACAGGTCCCAATTCCTTCTCATTTACAAAAATAGGATGCTCAGTACCAAGTTCATTTTGACAACTTTCAAAAAGTTGATTACGGTTTGCAAGTGACTTGCAGACATTTTTGTAGTTCAATTTCGATGACCACTGCTTGAAAAAACAGTGTTTTGACTCAAATCTCATGCACATATGCCTTATCAAAGGGCCTAGTGAAAGAATTTAAGCAGGGAGATGTAGCATATAATGTTGCTTAGGAATTACATTATTCTCAGGAAAAAGTTGCTTAAACTTTATCAGATGCAGTTCAATCATTGTTTTCAGTCTTAATACACTTTGCACAGATAAAATAGGAGCAAAAAGTATCTGAACTATCTCAATTAAGTCCAAAACAAACTGAACATATTCATTCTTTTCTATACCGTTTAACAGAAACGGCATGATCTTCAACAATATTAGCATTTGACCAGAAGTCTGTTTAAGTTTGTTATCATTAGATTCCAGAGTATTGACACTAATTGGACATGGTTTGTCCCGTATGTCAATTGATGAATAAGGAAAACTCTGCATGGCTGAATTGAACATGTCCAACTCCATCTGTCCAGAAAGAACAAGGTATTTCAAGACACATTTGATTTCCATGGGTGCAACACCCTCAAGAATGATGTGCATTATGTCCTGTGGGGTCTGCTCAATAAGGTCAAAGGCTGGAAAATCAATCAACTTGCTTCTTCTATTAATTCCATAGGTGGTTTTGAGAGCTGATTTCAAGAATTCTGTGCTAGCCCTTTCTATTTCAAGGCACTGTCTAAGGTGTTTTTCCAGCGTCCTTTTGGTGAAACTTTTTTCTTCAAAATTCCTTTGCATTTCTTCAAAGGTACATTCGCAATGCCAACACTTGCTGTAGGCAAAACCAACACCTTCCTTGAAACCAGCAAGCTCGTGTTGTGCAAGTGTGTCACCACATACTGAAACTACAGCACCAAATATATGCATTTCACCGTTCTGTGTTTGGATTTTGACGCCATTATTAAACCATGCTAATGCAATTCCACTAATGCCAACATAATTTTCGAGTCTATTTAAAAGAGTTTTGTGGTCTATAGTGTCAAATACAGCACTTAGATCAAGTAACACTAATAGCGAGATACAACCACGATCGGATGATAAGAGCAAATAATTTGTGACTCTAATGAGAGCTGTCTCAGTACTATAGCACGGTCTAAATCCTGACTGAAAATCCTCGTAGGTATCATTTCTTTCTAAAAAGGAACATAGTTGTGAGGATACCGCCTTTTCTAGTATTTTTGACAGAAAAGGTAGATTCGAGATCGGTCTGTAATTGACTAATTCTGTAGGATCAAGTTGCCTTTTTTTAATAAGAGGTTTAAACTCAGTCCAGTTTGACCTATATGTTGTATTACTATATGAACCTCAAGGATGATAGATTCTGAACAGCCCGTGTACTGATGTGAGTGCTAATCATCAATTATTTTGTCATTATTATTAGTGCTAATGTTTAATTCTCTCTCAGACTCTCTTCTGGGGAATCAGTGGTGTATCATTGATATTCGCCTTCCTTCAGTTTATCATCTCCATCTCTCTGTCAGCATTTGCCTGTAAAGCCACCTCCTGCTGTTCTCCACAGGTGAGTGATGTGCGAGTCTTTCAGTTGCAAAATTACTTTCCACACCAGGACATTTCAGAAGGATTTCAGTCTTTTACTTTTCCATTTGAAGTACATTGATGTCTATAATCCTGAAATACTGAAACTGTGTGCCAGTGTCTTTGCATGTAGGAAGACATAAAACAATTTGTGTGCATTTTTCCAAAGGTGCCGTTTGTTCCACAAGTTTTAACTCAACAACCCTGTTGTTTTGGGCACAATCACTTCCATGATCTGAACAACTCAGAGGTAAGAGAAGTTTGTAACCCCAATTTAATTAGACTTTGAGTAAAATGGTACTAAAAAAAAACAGTTCCACAAAGCAAATGTATTATTTGAACTTAGTGTCACTATATGTGACCTGGAAGTGTGTGGATGTAATGGGTGCATTAATTGTTTAATAGCATCAATAAATAAGTGATCTGTAAGCAAGGAAGCTGATCATATAGCTCATATATACTTTTTTCAATTTTAGATACGTGTGGTCAGCAACCCTACGATGCATCACCTTCCTGCAGAAAATCCTCCACAATACAGTGATTTTAAAGTATAAATATTAAAACAGAGTCGACAGAGTTGAGGTGGGATACAAGGGTTTTTCCAGTGATTTCATATAATGATTTGTCTTTCATTAAAAAGAGAACATTATAGAAAAGAAAAAATGATAATAATCACAGAATTTATAAGTCACAAATGTGTAAACAATAGGGGTGTAACAGTACACAGATGTCATGGTTCAGTACGTACCTTGATTTTGGGGTTTGGTAGAATTTCGATACAATAGGAAAAATGGCCACACTTTAGTTTTAGGGTCCAATTCTCACTACTAACTGTCAACTTTTGTTACTAATTATTGCTTAGTAAACAGCATTGCATTACCGCGCACATGCCCCCTTCTTCTGAATTGGAGTGTGGATCATCTGTGACTGACTGTATTTGTCATCTGACTGCATGCACCGAACTGTGACTGTTCAGGATGAATACATGTATCAGTGAAACTGGATAGATTGTTTTGAACAACTAATTGCTTAATACAGTATAAACTGTAAGAATAAAGTATACAGAATAAAAAAATGGCTTATTCGTGTCTTTTTGTGTGTGTTCCCTTTCACCTTTATTTAACCAGGCAAGAGACTTAAGAAATAATTCTTATTTACAACAACAGCCTGGCAGGAAAATATAACCCTGGCAGAGGGTTAATGTCACTTTGTATATAAGAAACATGTGCCCTTTAGTCATTATTTGGGTAGCACACATATTCTGAATGCCTTCAGCAGAATTCAAATGAGCCATTTTAATCTAGATTAATCTAGATTAATTTCAAGATTACAGTGAGATTAATCTAGATTAAAATATTAATCTATATATATAATTTTTTTTATTTAATATTACTTTAGTAAATGTCTTGACTGAACTTAAATGTCAAGTTGGCATAATTAATATTTTTATTAAAAACCATTCTTTCAGTGTAGGCCTATTTGAACTTAAAGCCCCACTAAAGTATCGATATCGAAAAAAACTTAAACGATACCCAAGGGGCCGGAGGAGGGGGGGCCCCAACTGCAATGAACCAGCTTTGGGGGGGCCCAGCTTGCAAAAGGTTGAGAACCCCTGTTCTAGAGCAACAGTGTCTATGCAGCTGACCACAACCTTCCAGCTACCAGCTTTAAACATAAAGGAAAGCGGTCAGGCAAGATTTTTCCTCCAGTGAACACTTGGACCCCCAGATAGTGCTCTGAATCCCTGTGCAATTCAGAGTTCTTTTGGCACCACTGGATAGGATACAGCGCTTCGAAAGAGTTGGTAGCTAGCATCTGATCAAATGAGGACCCGAGCGAGACACTTACCACACTTACAGCCTTAGTGACAACGGGATTGAGGTATCTCGAGTTGTTTTGTTTTGCTTGTTAGAGTAAAGAGGCCAGTTTGTGTTTTATTCAGCCACTACTCACCCTAGCAACAAATCAGGCCTGCAAAAGGTGCCATTTATACACTACACCCTAGTGTATTTGGGTCCACAACCTCTAGTTTCACACCATGTCTGAATGTGTTTATAATTCATTTCACCGCTTTATGGTGCTTATGAAATTTGTACATAAGACAGATTTCCCTGACCATAGAAAGTTACTGATTTATATACCTGGCAGCCAGCCGCTACTTGGCTTCTGGAAGCTGATGTTGCCGGCTAAGGTCAAAGATAGAATTTAGCTGCTAAAAGCTATCAATCTAACGTGCTGCTCTTGGTCAAAACTACGAGAAAGAAGTTTTTACTGATTGTGAAGAATAAATTAATACGTTACCTCCTCCACATGTTCATGGAGGCGGCCAGCAGCACCACAAACAAAACTGTCCAGTCAGGAGAAGAAGTGAAGTGAACAGGCACGTCAGCTGAGCTGAGCTGCACCTGCATCAGTGGCATCAGTGACGTATCCCAATGTTACAGTTGTTGCAGTGTTATGAACAGAGAAGCGTGTAGCCAGCGCAGCGGAAGAACGGCTAAATTGAACTCGAGGTTTTCAAAAAAAGTGGTGGGTACAAAATGACTCATGACGAAATCTGGTGGTACCTGTCCCCACCGAAATCGACGCCTATGAATTTAGCAGTTGATCACGTGATGCACTGACCATTCTAATCACACTGTGTGATCGTACATGCGGAATTCAAAGTGGGAGTACGAGTATAGACAATCTCTTGTAGCAGCTCCAATTAAAGCCCTTTCAGAACTGGACTTCCTTGATAAAAGAGTGCCTTGCCATTTTATTTCATTTTTTCGGATTGTGAGCACACAAAAAAAACGTGATCTGGACATCGCTAATAGACATAAAACAGTCATTATGTTAGAACTAAGTTAGAACAAACAATTGTTTTATGTTTTAGCCATGTCTTTATCCCAAAGTGTCATACATCTTTATGAGAGATATCCTTCCACTGTGAAGTGCCGAAATGTGACTTGGACGTTGAGTAACACAAGACACACGAGTTCCAACGTTAGCTGATATCTTATACTTTATTTCTAGCAGAAAATAGTATGATTTTAACCATAGTAATTTTGGTGTAATTGTCCTAGCCAACAAATAGCTTTTCAGACATTTGAAGCTTCTGTTTTTAGATTCAATGGGCAACAATCTACGCTTTATTTGACAAAGTAAACAATGGTAAAGTTACCTAAAGAAACAATAATCAAGAAGGGCTAAGGCCCTAGAATGAACGGGACAGAGCTTTTGGGGTGGGCATAAGGGTGGGAAGTAGATCCGGGCAGTGCTCGGAGTGGAAATACATTAAGTGCTAGTAGATCCGAGTGTTGAAATGGCCTTCCGGTGGGGTTGGAATATATGAGAAGAAACAAGACAAGGCTTCTGACTGAGGGTCTGTGGCAGGAAAAGCATCCATAACGAGGGGCTGGATCAGCGATGTTGTGATCATCCACGGTGGTATAGTATCCACTTAATTGTAGAGCCAGCTCCACACACTGGCAAAACGTTCCTTGAGGACCATCTATGGGAAGAAGTGATTCTTATAATTCTGTTTATAATTCTCTTATAATAATTTTATTAGGCATAAATACACAAAGGAAATGTGAAACCAAACTAGAAACAGGTTGATTAGCAACTAAGGTAACCATGATCGTAATTTAAACTAAGAGTAAAAATCCAGAATAAACCAGCATTGGTCCAGGCTGGTTTATGAAGGTATAGTGCTGGTCTAGCTGGTGGATCAGCATAGTCATGCTGTTCTCAAGCAAACCAGAGTTGGCGAAGCTGGTTGACCAGCATGGTCTTGCAGGGTTGAATGTGAGTATGCCATCTCTCTGTATGCAGGCAGTGTTTTGGGGACAAACATTGTTTTTGCTTGCATATTTCTATATTTAATGCATTAATGATGTAAAGGAAAACAATATAAGGTTAAAACGTATGATTTGTTGAATTATGATTATAACTTTGTAATTTATTTTTATTAAAGTTGCTGTTTTTAAATACTTTCATACTCATTTAGGAACTCACATATTTCAAAATCCAGCTGTCAGTCACTGATTCCAAAAAGTGCACATAGTAAAATGTATGTGAGTGCAGTCAGGAGTATGACATACTGAAAATAGTAATAGCAAGCACTTTCAACAATTGCTGAAAGAGAATTCAACCAAAGTCAATGTCAAGTGCCCAACTAAAGAGCATACTAATCATCATAATGGTGACTTCAAACGGACTTCTGTACATGTACCATGTGAAAGAAATAAAGCCAAACTGGTTTGTTCTGTAGTAAGTGTGTCATAAAACTGCACGAGGACACAGACAGAGGAGATCCAAAAGCAGGCTTTAATGAAGGATAAACCAAATAACACAACGAATACTCAGGCAGAGGGTCAGAGTCCAGGTAAGCAGTCCAATACAGCAGAAGTACAAAACAGGGACAAGGCAAACGGGTAAACGAGATACAGGCAAGATGTCCAGAAAACAGGGATACTCAGACTAGAACAAGATATAAGGTAAATGTACAGACTTGCAGCGTGACAGTCAAACAACACAATGAGACAAAGGAAAGCCAAGGCTTAAATCAGAGACTCTAACAAGCATAATCTGAAACAGGTGAATGACATAAAGCATAATCAGTCCAGGTAAAGCTATAAGATGAAATGATAGAGAAGGAGTGCCCCCCAGTGGCTCACGCGGGCACTCCAGCCGCTGATCGTCACAAAGTGACGATAAACGGGCCAGCTTTACCACCCCTCACAACCACATGATTGCCACCTGATTCCCTTTTATTCTGGGAAAGAGTATAAGCAGTTACTCTTTATGACATCTTACTTATATTGGCTTATCTCAGAGGAGTGAACTGAACTACAGAGAAAACTGTGGTAAACCAAAAGAAGAGAAGATTTCTTTCCGGTAAAAAAAACAAATTAAATACTTGCACTGACGTTCTATATTATATTATATATCATATTCTCTGTTTTCAAAGTCTAATAGAGTTATTCTAGTTGATGGCAATAATTGAACCAATGGTAATATCTACTATTGACATAACTTATTGACTATATACCATGACTATATACTATTGACATTCATAGATTTTTCAACAGCATGAAGACCACTTTTATAATAATAAAAAAATATATAATATTTTAATAAATAAATGGGAATGATTGTTTACATTGAAAATCTATTTTATAATCATATCCTTTACATGTCTCAATTTACTTTGATTTTGTACAGGTCAATTTCAGATTCAGAAAGAAGAATGTCTCGCACTGTCATTCCCGTGACCTCCTCAACGCTGGTCATCCAGTTTCAACCACCGACACAAACACCAGCAGCTGGAACTGGGACAAATGTTCCTGTGCCTGTTTATGGACAACAGCTAGCAGGAGTTTCACCCCTTCATGGACTTCAGACATTTCTGAAAGGCCAACCAAAAGCCCTTGGGGTGAGAAATTGTTCATAAACCCAAATAATTGATTTTTGTGTATATGTGTGAGGTAAGGTAATTACATAAATTCTAAAAAGGAGTTGTACACGCATGAACAAAGAATTTTTTATTGAAGAATGACAATGCCTTGGTAATGTAGGAAAGACAGCAATAGAAGACAAGTTTATCATTTACAGTGTAAAATCATAAAAAAATTATAGTGTATCAGTCACAGAGAAGAATGTTTTAGGAGTTGAAAACTAACAAAAAATATGAAGTAATGAATAGATTTTGCTAGTCAGTATGTGATTTCATGTAATGAGAGTACCTAGATATTTTTTGTAGAAAAACCATAAGTCCATACTACAGCTGTTATAAATTTATTTTCTACATTTTATATTGTTCCCACAAATGTAATTTCACAGACTGTCCAGATAATGATTGGTCTGTTGACTCTCCTGTTGGGAATCGTGTCTTCAATTCATGCAGAATCCATCTTTGTCTTTAGCGGTATTCCTTACTGGGGATCTCTCATCGTAAGAAACAATTATACAATTAAGTGTTGTGTCTTTTATAATACAAGTCACATATTCCAGCAGAAGCCTTGATTTTTGTCTTTCTCTCTGCTCTCAGTACATTTCCGCCGGCTCACTCTGCATTGCTGCAGAAAACAAACCGAATTCACCCCGTTTGGTATGTACACAACACTTGTTATTATTCAGGGTTTAAGCACCAGAGGTACTGGAACTCATAGTAATTCATAGTAATTTTCTGTACTGATTTCATCTTCCTTAATTTTCTGCCAAAAAAGTGTATAGGCATCAGTGACCGTAATTCAAAGAGCCCCCAAATTTTTCAGTGTCACGATCTCATCGATGTGCTTTGTGTTTTGTATGTACTTATGTCAAAGTATATAGTTTTATCCCATTTTTTTTTCTGTGCAAAAGCCAAAATAGATGAGAAACACAAGACGTGAATGGCAAACAAGACACACCTGGGAACAACCAGAAACTAATCAGGGTAACAAACAAGGCAACAAGGGAAACAGGAACTAAACACAGAAACAAATGGGAACAGAGACATTTCAAGAGAAAAATCCATACAAAACAAAAGGCACCCCACCAGGATCGTGACAGTCAGGAAGGTCTCAAGTGTGCTCATTTACTCAGGTGCATAGACACACATCTGTCTAACACTAGGTGGTGCAATAAAAATTATTTAAATTTTCTGAGGGAAAAAAAAACATTTTCAAACTCCTAGGATGTTGGTTCAATCTTCACTAAATTTTTATTTATCAATACGTGACAATATAATTGAATTATACTGTCTGGCAATGTTCATTTTTCACAAATGTATCCTTATCTCCAAACTTAATGAAATTTAATAGACATAGGCCCGGTTTCAAAGACAGGTCTTAGATTAAAGCCAGGATTAGGCTTTAGTTCAATTAGGACATTTAAGTAGCTTTTATAAATGTGCCTTAAAAAGCATTACTGATGTGCACCTTGAGACAAAATAATGGCACTGACATATATAAGATATGTCAGTGCAAGTTGCTTTCAGTTAAAACAGATCAAACATGCATTTTAGTCTGGGACTAGACTTAAGCCTTGTCTGTGAAACTGGGCAATAGACTACATGACATTTTGAGAATTCACACCAAACTGTGTCATAGTGGCACCTATAGGAGGGGCTATAACTGAAATTCTTCTTTATTGTTATTAGGATTAACCCCTTGAGATGTACCATCTCGTTTTCGAGGGGGTCCTTGCAAACAACATTTACATAATCAGAACATAACAAAAACAAAACAAAATTACAATCAATTTAAAAAAAAAACTCAAACAAACAATAATGAAAACATTACACCACCTAGTTATCAAAATAGAAAATAATAAACAAAAATATACTGATCAGAAAATACAATTGTAAAAAAGAAAAAAAAACATACATACATATATATACACGTGTATATCATATGTGCATGTCAGCTTGTCTTGCTGCTGTGTGGTTTGCGTCTGTAAGCTGTTCCACATTGCTTTCCGTTTTGAATCTCTATTCACTATCATTCCTTGTTGTTTATATCGCTAAACATACCGTACTCATCAACCAGATATCTGATATTATCTAATTTTGTCTGTCACATTGATGAATGTCTGTGACATTCACGCTTGAAAAACGCGCTAGCCTTCCACTAGCCTATTAATCTGCCATCTGTGTTTGTCGTCTTTTTTTCTCTTGAGCGCTCGCACCTTTGAGTCAAACAACTGTGGTGAGTAGGATCAGTCAGCAAAATCGGTGAGTCATGTCTTCTCCTATTATTGACACTTGCACTTCATGTCACATGTATAGTATAGCCTTCTCTGTCAGCAATGAGGGATTTAAATGTGATAAATGCAGGGAGATAGTCAGGCTGACGGAGAAGATTTCAGAGCTAGAGATACTCATCCAAACTTTAATCAAGGTTAATTGTAAGAGTGCAAGGGCTTTAGATACTGCTTTGAATGTGACTAGCTTAGTGAACTCTGTACATTGTTCGGTTCCGGCTTAAGTAGAGCCTGTGCAGCAGGGCAACTGGGTGACCGTGAGACGCTGTAGTCGTGGGACAAAACACCGCTCTTCTGTTCCGATTACAACATCAAACAGGTTCTACCCACTCAGGGAAACAACCAATGAGAATCCTGTTGAATGTGCCCTAGTTATTGGCGATTCTATTACACAGAACATGAAAATAGAGACACCAACCACCATAGTCACATGTTTGTCGGGAGCAAGAGCGCCTGACATTAAAGGAGTCATAACCTAGTATTACATTGGATACCTACTGCTGTATTATAGTCTTTCAGGCCCTTCTAAAAAAGAAAAGTGGAAAAAATAAACACAGAGCTCCTCAGACCCTTATTTCTGAAGGCATTATTGTCTCGCGAGATCTGATGCGATATTTTGGCTGTCGTGGAGGGTCATTTTAATAATGCAAATGTGGGGAGCGTTGATTGGTGGCAGGAAGGAGGGGTGTTGACACCGCAGGTAACGCTTTAGCATATCATTCCAAAATGACATCATGGCGCAAGTTATGAATGAACCCAACCTGGCCGCGACCGGCTTCCCGGCCAGTGTATAAGTATGAGGCGCCGTTTAGGGCTTAAATCAAACTTCATTCACGCACACATATATGAAACACGCTTGCATACATACTAAGTAGTCACTCATATGAGACGCGAGCACACACACACAAACTCGCGCACATAACTTACTCATATAAGACGCGAGCACACACACACACAAACTAGACGGCGCCTCATTTAAGCGTTAGGCAATCAATATACAATAGCCGAATTCATGATGATCTCAGTCATGTGTTGTTTGCAAAGTAACGTTAGCAGCCATTCCCCATGTTTACCTCGAAGCTAATACGTTAACTCAGTCTTACCGTTTCAATTTCAGGCAAGTCTCTGATGGTTGGAATTGCACCTTTTTCCAAACAGAGCTTCGAGGCCAACTTCACCTGATATTGCCCCAAATTTGTGTATGATTCCTGTGTGAAATGTTTAGCGCAGACTCCTAACGATAAGCCAGTTGAAAGGGTTGTTGGGACAGCGTCATTAAAAATGAATTTCATCCACTGGTCCCTGATAGTTTGGTCCGTTTTTGGTAGAGAAAACACATTTACATGTTGATTCTGTCAGTCCACAACAGAGCAACTCAGGTGTGTACTCGTTTCTCCATCTTTCTCGACTGAACTGAATATGAGGGGGAGAGGGGCGGGCTTCCCGCGGCATAGGTTTGCGGTGTCCATATATGGTATATCCTGCACCGCCATGACGTCAAGACGGAGCTGAAATCAAAATCTCCTATTTGAGTGTGCGTGCACGCGCGCTGGTTTATTTACCCTGAGGTAAACAAACGCTTCCTTCAAATGCCTTGAGTGAACTTGTCCACAGATCAGCAACATTCACCATGGATATCTGAACTAAAATAAACCTGTTTATAACTAGCCTACTACAATATTACATATCATTTTTTCCAAGGAGCTGTATGTTTTATATGCTTCTAGTCAATCATAGCTCCAGAATTGCTCAAAGTAATAAAAAAAAAACATACTTTATGATGTTAGTTTTAATAAAAAAATAAAAAAAAATGAAATAAAGAAAATTTCTCTGGCATTTCTTTCTTTTTGCTGTATCAAAAACGTACCGTACCGAACCGAACCGTGACACAAGTGTATCATATCGAACCGAACCGTGAATTTTGTGAACCGTTACACCCCTAATGAGTAACTCTCGGCCACTTTCCTTTTTAAAAAGTAGCTCTCAAATGAAAAAAGGTTGGAGACCCCTGATTTAGATGATTTAATGTGTTTAGACAATTCTTCCTCTCCTATAGCAATGAATGACAGCTCTGAATTGCGGTGCAAACTCATCTTGCAACAAAACGCATTCACTTCCATATCTGACAATCAGAATATATCATATAATTGATGATATAGTTTACAGGTTTGTGAATATTTTGAAAAAAAATAAAAAATAAAAATACACTATCTACATATCTGTCAGCTGCGTTACACATCTCCAAGGAATAAATTCTAAAACAATGTTCTAAAATAAGGTCGCCTTAAAAAAATCATGCTGGGTGCTCAGCTAGAATATAGGCTAGTGCCTCCAGATTATATTGGCTACATTAGAATATAGATTTAGTTTGCTATTTGGCGCTAAGAGATCACGTTATCTGGAAATCCAGCCCTGATTGCTGAGTGATGCGCAGAGAGTGAAAGGCGGCTAAATAATTATAATCGCGTTGTGCTCATTTCATTCATAGAGTGCACACTCATTTGTGTCATAAAGAACAAGGCTTAAAACGTTTAAACAGACATCTCAGCAGGGGCGCAACTGTACATTTGCTGAGGGGTATGCAAGATCAAAAACAATTGATTACAATTAAATATGAAAGAAACCATAAATTTATATCACATCTAATTGCACTAATCCCCCCACCCCCACCCTCAACTTTTCTCTCTTCATCCTCCCCAATTACAGCACTTTGACATGCCTTAGTTTTGTACTTGCCCATTTTTCAAGTATTTCATCAAATGAAGTTGATCTTGCTAGATTGTTTTCAATGGAGATGATTGCCAGGTGGGTCAAGTGATCATTGTTCATAGTTGAACGAAGGTATGATTTAATAAGTTTCAGTTTGCTGAAAGATCTTTCAGCAGAGGCAACTGTTAGTGGCATTGTTAGAAACACTCTTAAGGCTACTGTCAAATTTGGGAAGACCTTCTCTAGATTTTCCTGCAAAATAAAGCTCAGCTTGTCAATGGCTTTTTTGTGCCCTTTGAGAATTCGGCTTGCAGGGTAGATTTCCTGAATGATGTCTCTTGAAATGTCACTTGACGTTAGTGCATACCTCGTTACAGATTCCTCCAGTTCATCTCTTGTCATGGTTTCCATCTTGATTAAAAATCTAAATTTGTCAGAGACATGGCCAATATTTTTAAATCTATCACCAAGCTCCTGGATAGCTGTGTCAACAATTACATTAAACATTCTACACCTCAAATGCATCTCAGGGTCTTCATCATCACTGTAACTGTTGGTTTCATCATGGATTTTTTTTTGTTTGCGGAGGCGTTTTCTCCTGAACTCTGTGCTTGCATTCAATTCAGTTGCCATTCTGCGTGCTATGGACATTTGAAATCCCTCCTCTCTGTACTGAACCAAGAACTCTTTCAGAGAATTGACCAGCATGATGGCTGTCCAAAGACACATCTGCTGCTTGTAGTGTCTTGCTTACATGTGTGATCTCAGCCAAAATGTCATACCAAATTGACAAACACACAAGAAATTCCATACGCACAATTTCTTCAGAGAGCGATTTAGCCTCCGATGCAATTTTACCATCTTTAGACACTTTTTCAAGCTTTTCCAAGGCATCAAGAGCTCCCCCAAGCTGAAAGCGCAAGGCTTTAACAGAATCCAGTTTTGCCTCCCACCTGGTGTCACTCAGTGGCTTCAGTGTAATTTCCACAAATTCTTTTAGAATGTCCCATCTCTTGACTGATGAAGAGAAGATTGTATACAATCTCTGAAGAGTGCCAAAGAAAGTTAAACATTCTCTGTTAGAGGATGCTGCATCACAGAAAAGCAGATTAAGGCTGTGGCTACAACAAGGAATGAATAATGCCTCTGGGTTTTTGTCTAGAATCAAAGCTTGGACCCCTTTCTTAATCCCGCTCATATTGGATCCATTGTCATAACTCTGTCCACGACAAATACTTAACTCCAATCCTAAGTTCTTCTCAATCACTTCAATCAGTTTCTCTGCTAGGCCTTGACCAGTTGTGTCCTTCACAGCAGTGAAACCAACAAATTATTCCAGCACACTTGCTTTTTTACCTTCATCTGTGTGGACATATCTTATTATAACAGAGGCCTGCTCCTGTTTTGAAATGTCAGGAGTGCAGTCAAATTCAATAGCAAAATATTTTGCTGCTTTAATGCGTGTACAGATTTTGCTGACAATGCATGCAGATATAGACTGCAAAAACTCATTTTGAGTACACCACGACAGGTAAGATGTTACTTTTTTGGAAGATGTTTCTCTTAGATGCTCTGCCATTGTAACATCATAACGTGCTAGCAGCTCAATTAAGCCAAGGAAATTGCCAATTTTAGCGTTCCCCAATTGTTCTTTCTTCCCTCTCAGGGGCAAGTTTCTTTCAGCTAAAAAAAGAATGCAGTCAATCACTCTTGTCAATACATTTTTCCAGCGGGACTTTTCTGCTGCAATCACCTTTTGTAATTCACTATCAATTGTTCTTCCTAACTGCAAAGGAGTTGCCAATTCTTTCCATGAAAGGTAAGCATCTATATGATGGTTACTTGTTTCATGATGCTGTAGGGTTTTTGATAGACATTGCCAGTTATTGTATCCCAACACAAGCCGTTTGTCACATGCTTTGACTCCACCAAATAATTTACATGCAAAGCAATACACTTTATTTGATTTCTTGGAATACAACAACCAGTCTCGCTCAATTCTCTCCCCATTTGATAATAAGCAATAACAATAAGCTTTAGAAAAGTGCCTGTTACTCTTCTCCGATCTAGGATATGGCCCATCAGGACATTTCAAAGGCCCTTTCTCAGTAAATTTTTGCCTAAAAGTGTCAGTAATGTGATGGGGCAGCGGCCAGTCTGATGGGTCCTCTGAGTAAGGTCTTTCCTCTGTTACCTCCTCTGTTGCATCTCTGCATTCTCCTGTTATATCTATCTCCTCTCCTCTGATGTAATTTTGAGGGTGTGGCTTTCCATCTTTCCATGCACTAGATTTTTACAAGACAAACCAATAACTAAGTCTGCAATCCTAATCTGTAATGTTCTGTAATTCATAATATCCTGCATGGCCAGTCCTACCGGTTCTCTTGACCTGCTCTAGAGACATTTACTTTTCTCTCTGTGCTCTTTATCTTCATGACTGAGAAAACAAAACCAATGTTTCACAAAATGTATACCTCTGCAATACCTTAATCGGCAATGATTCTTGATATTGTCATTGATATTGTGATATTGTTGATATTGTTCTTGTATTATTATTATTATTGCTCAGATATTAGGATTGGTTCGCTTGGGGGTGGTGGTTCTGTCGTTGTGTATTCGCTCTTGTGTTGTTTCGGGCCTAAGTGAACTATTCTTTTAAATTCCCTATTCCTTTAAATTCTTTTTCCCATAATATTGCAGTCTTATAGTCTATGCACTTAAATGACTTATTGGTTAGATACACTTTAATAAGGTACACTTTATTTATTTATTTATTATTATTATTATTATTATTATTTATTATTATTATTATTATTATTATTATATATATATATATATATATATATATATAATTTTTTTTTTTATTATCTTAAAATACATTTGCTTGTGCCTTAATTATGTTGCTCAACAGAACCACATATATCTTATCCTTTTTCTTGATTTTGTATTGCTTTATTGTGTTTCACTGTAATTTGTAAATTTGCACTCTTGTGTTCTGTGTATTTATTATGTAACTCTATGTTGTCTAGCACATTTTTCGCCTTATCTTGGCTAGGTCGCCGTTGCAAATGAGAATTTGTTCTCAATCGGCCTACCTGGTAAAATAAAGGTAAAATAAAAAAAATAAAAATTGATAAGTCATAAAATCCTATGGTCCATTCCTACCTGTTCTCTTCACCTGCTCTGAACTCATTTTCTATCATTTCTCTGCTGTCCTCCCCATCTTCATGGCTGAGTAAATGGACCAGATATTTAAAATGATATTATTTTACAATATGAGATTCAGGTACACAAAAACTGTGCTTGCATTATAAGTGTAGCCTACCTCAGAGAACATAATAAAAAAAGCATGTCATGACCCCTTTAAGTCAAAATATCTTGTGTGACATCTCCTACCTGTTCTCTTCACCTGCTCTTGACTCATTTGTTTTCTCTCTGTGCTCTTCATCTTCATGGCTGAGTAAATGGACCAGATATTTCACAATATTTATGCATTAAGTCTGAAATATGATACATTTAGTCATAAAATCCTGTGTGGTCCATTCCTACCTGTTCTCTTGACCTGCTTTGTTATTCTCTTTCACCTGCTTTTCATTGTCCTCTCCATCTTCCTGGCTGAGTAAATGTACCATTATGTTACTGTTATATACTACAATGTCAACTTTCAGTAGCCTATGAAACTACTTGCATATATACACAATGAAATAGGCTAGAGGTTAAAACTACCAAACATATATATTTATATTTATATTTTTTTTAATGAACAGCCATGTTCATGATTTTATTTCCTAATCAGTAAATTACAGATGTAATTTTATACACCGTTATTTTCAAAAGAAACAAAAGCAAAAAAAAAAAAAAGTTGAATTGTTCCAAATAAGCACCCCTCTCCGACCATCACAAGCATGTTTTTATTAAAATAGATCTGGATGAGGTAATTTACTCACACACCGCATCTAATAGTCAAAAGTCGAGGAGAAAGTTCAAAATCAGATGAACAGTCACAGCTTTAATGCCTGAGTTACAGCGGAGCATTTTGTGGTCGCGCGTAGACCACAAAAGTCACGAAAACAGCTCCGGTGGAAGACTGGTTGGATGTAAAAGTTACCGAACCGAGGAGTGGTTCATATGACGTTAAAGTCTGGTTGTCCAGTCCGGTTCCAGCAGGGCTTTGTCGATTTTATGTTTTATTATTGTGCAGCTTTAGCCCATAGAAGGCCGTGCATCCGTCCCTTGACATGGTCTTGTCCGCATTAACAGAGGATGAGACAAAAAGCCCACTAACTAGGTTGTGCTTGGTGATGAGAGGCACAGCTAGCATTTTTGACAGTCTCCTCAGTGTTTCTGGAATTTAAATCAAACGCCCATTCACAAACATACCGCAACGGCTTTTTTTATTTATTGAGCGACGGGGATAATTAACTGGTAACTATGCTCTCACTAACAACAACGTTAAATGTTGATTAACTTCAAAACTTACAGTGATACAAATTATATTTTAAGCTTACCAATCTCTTTTTATCCACTTGGACATTGATGTCCTCATTTTAAGGCATTGTTTTTCATGTTGTTTTTTACGTTTTCTGTTCTGCGCCCCAGAACGCTTCCTTTTTGACATGTGACTGTCTGTCACAGAGCAACGGCTCTTTTAAAGTATGTCGAGGATAGTCAGTTGATATCACTTTATATAATAAAATAAAATTACTCATTACTAATTACTAATGCTAAACAAACATTATATTTTAACAAACATTATTTTTAAATTATTTTAGACATTTTATTAAATATTTTCAAAGAAATGTTTTGGCACAATGGCGCCCCCCTCCCGTCTGGCGCCCCTATGCACTGCATACACTGCATACCCCATTTTTGCGCCACTGCATCTCAGCTAATAAAAAATATGTGACTGTTACGTAACTGTAACGTAATCTAATGACCAAACTGTCGTCGTGGCGAAGACATTCTGTACTTTCTGATATTATATAAACAATATTGCTATGTTAGCTTAAGCGATATGCTATGTTAGCTTAACATTTGCTAGCAGAAATTTAGGAAAATACGAGTTGATTTAAAAATCGAGTTGGTAGGTCAAATCGATTCATATTTTCAAAAAATCGATTTTTTGGATTTTTTTTCTCCCCCTCTTCAGTATAGCGTACAATACATACATTTTGCATTTGCCAAATCTTCCTTCAGGGTTTCCGTAGCACGCTCCCTGCGGCGCAGCCCTCAATGCTTCACGACAGCAGGACTAGCATGTTTAATTTTTTAACGGTCCTCCACGACGACGGCGTGCGAGTGAGTGAGGGAGAGCAGTGTTGCCAACTTAGCGCCTTTGTCGCTATATTTAACAGGTATTCAGACCCCTCTAGCAACACATTTTCAAAAAAGCGACTAGCGACAAATCTAACGACTTTTACTGGTGTTATTGGTGACTTTTAGAGACTTTTTGACGTGAAACCGCACATTGTTCTTACTCTTCTCAACGAGCAGCGGGTGCTGCCGTTCGAACTTCAACCCATCCCCCGAAAATAAAAATAATAAATTAAAATAATTCAAATAAATATTATTTTATTAAAATAATAAAAATCTTGAAACAAGATTATTTTCCTTACCCCACTGGCAGATAATTCTGCTTGTTTTAAGCAAAAACTCACTTAATTTTGATTAAATCCCCTTAAAACAGGACATTAATCTTATGTCATTTTACTCATCTAGTAAATACATCTTGATTTAAGAATTTTTAGATATTTGGACTGGAAACAAGACAAAAAAACTTAGTAAGAAAAGCATTTTTTGCAGTGTAGGCCTACATTTTTCACAGTCTGTGGAATGTCCAGAAAAACATTTTCACTACAAGGCCTTGGCTATAAATAAAAAGCTTGACTTGACTTGATAAAGGCTAGTTTCAGTTGGAGCAATGCGTAGGCAAGCGGCAACATTCTGATCTGAAAAATGAAGCCTACCCGGAAGTGAGAAAAACTGCAATACATCGAAAATCCGCTAGGGGAAGGTCCCAAAAGGGAGCAAATGTCCATAGCCCCCATGTTAAAATGTCCATTTTTAGGGCCCGAGCACCGATGGTGTGAGGACCCTCTTGGAATTGCTCTGTTTATTAGGGCCCAAGCCCTGAAAGGGCGAAGAGCCCTATTGTTTCCGGTAGGATTATTTATTATTATTATTATTATTATTTTGTCAACCTTTTGGGCACTTTTGGGGCCCTTAACATGCTCAAAAACTCTTGAAATTTTGCACACACATCAGAACCTGCGGCCATCAGGGCCGGACTGAAGCTGGTACCCGGGCGTGGCACGGGGGCTCGACAGCGCCCCCTGGAATGGTGTCCGAAAACTTGGTCTATAAATCAAACACGCTTGCATATAATAATATGAAACTCAGTACACATATAGATCTCATCGGGCCGAACAACTTTCGTGCTCTAAGTTTTACACCAGCCCAACAGGAAGTCAACTATTATGGGTTGTTTGAAAAACGCATCCTCTGGAATTTGAAATACTCCTCCTAGAATATTCGTCCAATCACAACCAAACTCGGTGTGCATGAAGTCAAGACATTGAGGATGCTAAATTGCGGACGGATTTTTGATATCTCGAACGGTTTGGCTGTGGCGAGGAAACGAATTTATGGCGATTAATGGGACACAGGAAGTGTGTTATAACTTCTGCATACATTAACTGATCTTGATGAAACTTTCGCAGTGTGTTTGTTGTAAGAGGCCGATCACAAGGATGTGACTATTGTGAGTCAAAGTTATAGCGCCACCAACTGGCAGCAGGAAGTGTGTCACTTTCAAAATGCTTTGAAGTCACCCTCTTAATTTTACACGATTTGCTTCAAACTTTATATGTATAATGTAAACACACGGCAGATGTAGACCTGTGAAAGGATTATTGATATCTTAGATACTGTTGCCGTGGCAACGCATCAAATTTTAATATTCTTTTCGGATGCGTTTGAGACTCTTAACATGCTTGAAATTGGATGAAACTCGACAGACACATAACACTTATTAGCCAGTAGACATGTGAAAAGTTTCAGAAACGGGCGTGGCAGGGGGGCTCAACAGCGCCCTCTTGAACAGGGTCTGAAAACTTGGTCCATATATCAAACACGCTTGCATGAATTAATATGAAACTCGGTACACATATAGATTTCATGGGGCCGAACAACTTTCCCTCTGTCAAGTTTCACGCCAGCCCAACAGGAAGTCGGCTATTATGGGTTGTTTGGAAAACGCTTGCTGTGGAATGTGATGTACTCCTCCTAGAGAATTCATTCAATCACCTCCAAACTCAGTCAGCATGAAGTCAAGACATTGAGGATGCTAAATTGCGAACGGATTTTTGATATCTCGAACGGTTTGGCTGTGGCGAGGAATCGAATTTATGGCGAGAAAAGAGAAACACGAAGTGGAATAACTTCTGCATACATTAACTGATCTTGATGAAACTTCAGCAGTGTGTTCGTGGTAAGAGGCCGATCAGATCGATGTAGCTATTGTGAGTCAAAGTTATAGCGCCACCAACTGGCAGCAGGAAGTGTGTCACTTTCAACATGCTTTTGACAAAAGTGGGGGGGTTAGTTTTAACTACAGTAAAGAAAAAATAGTTTGTATATTGTTCTCATCAAGCCGGACAACTTTCTAATTTACATTCAATAGCTCTGGCCATCAGGAAGTCAGATATTTTGGTCTGAATGTGATTTTTTTTGCTAAATCAGCCTCTGAATTTTTAGCCACTCCTCTTAAACTATTTATTTTATTCGTACCAAACTTTTTCAACATGATGAAACTACATTAAATATGCTAAATTGTGAATGGATAATAAATATCTTAAACGGTTTTGCTATGGCGAGGGATTAAAGTAATGTCCAAAAAGGAAACACTAAAAATCTTCTAAAAATGTAATTATATACCATTTATTTCTATATAAAAGTATACAAATATCGAACTAAACCCATTTTATTCTGTTTTTGCAATTCAAGAAGAATGAAAAAGTTAAAACAGGCTATTTAGTGCTATTTGGTTCAACAAAAAAGCAAACATAGGGCTATACTGCCCTCTTGTGTCCAAAAGGACATCAAAATAGTATATAAAACTTTTTACCAGGTAGGCCAATATTGTATTTAAATATACATTTATTAGGTATGTGTCTGAGGATATTTTCCCACCGGTTAATCGACGTGTGACACGAGTGGGTGCTTTTAAATCGCTAATATAATAGTGAAAGAAAAATAATGATAATGTTGCACACACAAATCACACACATGTGGGAAAGAATAAACAACACTAAACCGCCATTAGGTGTCGCCAGGCATCCATCTTAATAAGCGAGTCATTGATTCATTCGTTCAAACGATTCGTTCGAATGAGTCGATCATGATTAAGACAGATGTTTATGGATTGATCATTCAATCTTTGAGTCAACCGATTCGTTAAAAATGCTGAATCGTTCAGTTATGAGAAAACACGTGATAAGTGATGGTTCTGCCGTGATCTTTGTTTAACTATTTTCGCTGCTGAAACAGAACAAAAACAGTCAACATTGCATCTAAAATGTAAGTGACTTAATTGTAACTGTTTATTTGTATGAAATCTAGGGGTGGGAGAAAAAAATTATTCTTAGATGCATCGCGATGCGGACGTGGACGATTCTGAATCGATTCACAAATGTCAAAAAATCGATTCTCTAAAAAAAATTTTTTCTAATAACGTAATATTGACGGAAGGCAAAAGGCGGAACTCTAAGCGGACGTGCGTGCAGTCTGTGGCGCGCACATAACAGAGAAGTTTCTTCTGCTCACCAAGGCTGCATATATTTGATTAAAAATACAAACAAAAACAGTAATATTGTAAAATATTATTCCAATTTAAAACAGCTGCTTTCTATTTTAATATATTTTAAACTGTTATTTATTCCTGTGATCAAAGCTGAGTTTTCAGCATCATTACTCCAGTCGTCACTGTCACATGATCCTTCAGAAATTATTCTAATATGATGATTGATACTCAAGAAACATTCATTATTATTTTAAATGTCGAAAACAGTTGTGTACAGTCTTTGATGAATAGAAAGTTCAAAAGAACAGCATTTATCTGAAATCTAAAGCTTTTGTAACGTTAAACACTACCGCTCAAAAGTTTTGGGTTAGTAATAATTAAAATTTTATTTTTGGGGTAAATAAATAAAATAAATCAGTACTTTTATTTATGAAGGATGAGTTAAACTGATCAACAGTTACAGTAAAGACATTTATAATGTTAAAAATATATATATTTGAAATATATGCTGTTCTTTTGAACTAACATTCATCAAAGCATTTTGAAAAAAAAAATCTGTACACAACTGTTTTCAACATTGAAAATAATAATGAATATTTATTGAGCATCAATCATCATATTAGTATGATTTCTGAAGGATCATGTGACACTGAAACTGGAGTAATGATGCTGAAAACTCAACTTTGATCACAGAAATGAATTACTATGTAAAATATTTAAAAATTGAAAACAGCTGTTTTAAATTGGAATAATATTTCACAATATTACTGTTTTTGTTTGTATTTTTAATCAATAAATGCAGCCTTGGTGAGCAGAAGAGACTTCTCCTAAAAACATTAAAAATCTTACTGACCCCAAACTTTTGAACAATAATATATATATATATATATATATATATATATATATATATATATATATATATATATATATATATATATATATATATATATACATATATATGTATGTGTGTGTATGTATGTATATATATATATATATATATATATATATATATATATATATATATATATATATAAATATAGCTGCGAGCAGCGATGGAGGGCCCAAGCCGGCGGTACCGCCACCCCGGTGCCTTTAGGTAACTAAAGGCACCGGGGTTGCGGTGCCACCGGCTTGGGCCCGTAATCGCTGCTCGCAGCTATATTTATTATTATTATTATTATTCTCCGCATTGAATTGCATTTTTGAGGGCCTAAACATGCGCGAAAACTCACGAAACTTTGCACACGCGTCAGAACTGGCGAAAATTTACATCTGATATAGGTTTCAGAATTGGACGGGGCAAAATGGCTCGATAGCGCCACCTATAAAAGTTCAACGGAGTGCGCCTCCTGCAACGTTCCACGTACGTGCACGAAATTCGGTACATACGTGTAATGACCTAATACCTACAAAAAAGTCTCTTGGAGCATAGCCCTAAACACAACAGGAAGTCAGCCATTTTGAACTTCCTCTCAGATTTTTGTGCAGTTTTTGCCATTTTCAGGCCTCGTACTTTAACGAACTCCTCCTACAGTTTTAATCTGATCATCTTCAAATTTGGTGAGTGTAATCTTAAGGCCTTTGCGACGTTAAATTGCGAAGATCTTGAGTTTTCGTCGAAGGGCGGGTCCTCGGCGGCCTTACAAATTTCGATGTTTCGCCATGAAACAGGAAGTTGCTGTAACTCAGGCATGGAATGTCCAATCTCCCCCAAACTTCACACGTTTGATAAGAGTTCTGTCCTGAACACATGGCCATGCTCATATTCAGTTATAGTCATAGCGCCACCTGCTGGCAACAGGAAGTGACATGTTTAACACTGTTATGGACTCCTAATAACATATAAAAAAGTGCCAGCAAGTGCGAAACATGCTAACAACATACTAGAAGCATGCTAAAACATGCTAGCAAACTCTTAGCTAAGTGCTAAAGCATGCTATTATTGCAATTAAATAGGAATTTGCTGTAACTCAGGCATGGAATGTCCAATCTGCCCCAAACTTCACACTTTTGATAAGCGTTCTGTCCTGAACACATCTACATGATAATATTCAGTTATAGTAATAGCGCCACCTACTGGCAACAGGAAGTGTCATGTTTAACACGTTGATGCCATTCTAGCAACATGTTAAAAATGCCATTGAGGTCTAAACATGCTAGAAACATGTTAAAACATGCTAGCAATACTTAGCTAAGTGCTAAAGCATGCTAATTCAATGAAACAGGATGTTGTTGTTACTCAAGAAGGCAATGTCCAATATGCGCCAAACTTCACACTTTTAATAAACGTTCTGTCCTGAACACATGACCATGCTCATATTCAGTTACAGTCATAGTGCCACCTGCTGGCAACAGGAAGTGACATGTTAAACACTGTTGTGGACATATAAAAACATATAAAAAAAGTGCCAGCAAGTCGTGAGCTTAGAATTATAAGGTTCTATCTCCACTTTTGGTCGAAATTGAGTTTTTGACATAATCTGATCCATTAGGTGTTTATTAATGCCTGTGTGGTGTTATTTTTGTAAAAAAAATATTTTGTTAATAGTTATTAATAAAATAAAAAGGTTCCATCTCACAAAACATAAACCGAGTTGGGATTATAAGGTTCTATCTCCAGTAGATTCAATATCCAATCAAAACCCTGAATGAACACGGACGGACCAATCAAAACCCACCTCTTAGCTCTGTAGCCTGGACACAGAGCTAAGGGCTGGACATTAGCCTGGACATTTGAAGCCGGTGAAAGATGGCATTTCCATCTTTCTATCTTTTTTTTAATAACGAATCAATTGTTCTTTCTTTCTCTCTTACTAATCTATCTATCTATCTATCTATCTATCTATCTATCTATCTATCTATCTATCTTCAAACTGTTTCTATCTATCTTCAAACTGTTTCTATCTATCTTCAAACTTTATCTATCTATATATCTATCCTTAATAACTAATCAATCTTTCTTTCTTTTTTACTAATCCATCTTTCTTTCTTTCAAACTAATATTTCTTTCTTTCTAAATAATCCATCTTTCTTTCTTTCAAACTAATCCATCTTTCTTTCTTTCTAACTAATCTATCTTTCTTTCTTTCTAATATATCTTTATTTCTAACTAATCCATCTTTCTCTTTCTTTCTTTCTTTCAAACTAATCCATATTTCTTTCTTTCTAACTAATCTATCTTTCTTTCTAATCTTTCTTTCTTTCTAACTAATCTATCTTTCTTTCTTTCTTTCTTTCTTTCTAATATATCTTTATTTCTTACTAATCCATCTTTCTTTCTTTCTTTCTTTCTTTCTTTCTTTCTTTCTTTCTTTCTTTCTAACTAATCCATCTTTCTTTCTTTCTAACTAATCCATCTTTCCCTTTCTTTCTTTCTAACTAATCCATCTTTCTTTCTTTCTTTCTTTCTAACTAATCCATCTTTCTTTCTTTCTTTCTAATAGATATTTCTTTCTAACTAATCCATCTTTCTTTCTTTCTTTCTTTCTTTCTTTCTTTCTTTCTAACTAATCCATCTTTCTTTCTTTCTAACTAATCCATCTTTCTTTCTTTCTTTCTTTCTTTCTTTCTTTCTTTCTAATAGATATTTCTTTCTAACTAATCTTTCTTTCTTTCTTTCTAATCTTTCTTTCTTACTAATCTATCTTTCTTTCTTTCTTTCTAATATATCTTTATTTCTAACTAATCCATCTTTCTTTCTTTCTTTCTTTCTTTCTTTCTAACTAATCCATCTTTCTTTCTTTCTAACTAATCAATCTTTCTTTCTTTCTAACTAATCTATCTTTCTTTCTAACTAATCCATCTTTCTCTTTCTTTCTTTCTAACTAATCCTTCTTTCTTTCTTTCTTTCTTTCTTTCTTTCTTTCTTTCTTTCTAACTAATCCATCTTTCTTTCTTTCTTTCTTTCTTTCTTTCTAACTAATCATTTCTTTCTTTCTTTTTCTTTCTTTATTTCTTTCTTTCTTTCTTTCTTTCTTTCTCTTTCTAATCCATCTATCTTTCTAACTAATCCATCTTTCTTTCTTTCTTTCTAACTAATCCATCTTTCTATCTTTCTAACTAATCCATCTTTCTTTCTTTCTTTATTTCTTTCTTTCCTTCTTTCTAACTAATCCTTTCTTTTTCTTTCTTTCTTTCTTTCTTTCTTTCTTTCTTTCTTTCTTTCTAATCCATCTTTCTTTCTTTCTAACTAATCTATCTTTCTTTCTTTCTAATATATCTTTATTTCTAACTAATCCATCTTTCTCTTTCTTTCTTTCTTTCTTTCTTTCAAACTAATCCATCTTTCTTTCTTTCTAACTAATCTATCTTTCTTTCTAATCTTTCTTTCTTTCTAACTAATCTATCTTTCTTTCTTTCTAATATATCTTTATTTCTTACTAATCCATCTTTCTTTCTTTCTTTCTTTCTTTCTTTCTTTCTTTCTTTCTTTCTAACTAATCCATCTTTCTTTCTTTCTAACTAATCCATCTTTCTTTCTTTCTAACTAATCCATCTTTCTTTCTTTCTTTCTTTCTTTCTTTCTAACTAATCCATCTTTCTTTCTTTCTTTCTAATAGATATTTCTTTCTAACTAATCCATCTTTCTTTCTTTCTTTCTTTCTTTCTAACTAATCCATCTTTCTTTCTTTCTAACTAATCCATCTTTCTTTCTGTCTTTCTTTCTTTCTAATAGATATTTCTTTCTACACTCTAAAAACTGCTGGGTTAAAAAATAACCCAACCTTAACCACACCGCTGGGTCACTATTGGACAGAACACGCGCTGGGTTGGTTTGACCCAAGTGCTGGGTTTTACCATTTAACCCATATTTCTGGGTCATTCATTTGACTCAACCAGTGGGTGAAATTAACCCTCTTGCTAGGTTAAGTCTTACTCATGTGCTGGGTTATTTCTTGTCTCATTGCCTTAATAAAATTAGTAACAAATATTTGTTATATTACGAATGTAAAATAATTATTATCTCTGTAATACAATAAACCAGAGAGGCCACATATGTGATTTCAATCTCATTTAATTTTTTTTAAATTTTATACATTTCTTTAATACTTTTCGTTATTGAATACAAATGTTAATCAATGTCAAAGGTCTGACATGTCCCCCTCATTTCATCCCTGAGGCACAGAATGTGCAGCAATTCACCAGTCATCTCATTTTGTAAATATTCAACCATGTTGGTCCTCACCTGTTGATTACACAAGTCAAGTAGAGTCATCTTTAATTATATAGCACTTTTTACAATACAGATTGTATCAAAGCAGCTTCACAGTGATACTGTAACATGAAAATAATACAACAAAGTTTGACATACAACAAACAATACAAAACAATACAAAAAAAATTGCGTCATTGTCCACCTTAAGGCAAATCAATAATATTGTTGAATATTAAATGTCCCCAACTAAGCAAGCCAAAAGCCAAGGCAACAGTGGCAAGGAACCAAAACTCCATCAGGAGACAGAATGGAGAAAAAAACCTTGGGAGAAACCAGGCTCAGTCGTTCAGTTCTCCTCTGGCCATCGAGCGAACAGTGTATGATTATGATTCAGGCAGCATTACAGGTCAGAGGTCAGATTGAATAAGAAAATTCAGAATATTTATCCAGTTCCATCTGGTTGGAAGTCGGAGTCATCACACCGGTATGGAGACGAGTTTGTTGAGGATCAGTCGTGTCGATGAGGCCTTCACAGGGCTGATGAGGCTGGCCCTTCAGGGATGCGTCATGGATGGGTCCAGGCGCAGGTCCACCTTCTGATCTGGATATGGCCTGGATCCGGCTGACTTCAGTAAACTTTAGAATGAACAGAAAGACAAAAATTAGCATAGATGCCATTCTTCTTATTAAATAATGAGTACATCAGGTGTTATAGGAAAGTGTCCCCGGTTCCGGCTGACCTATGCAGCCTAATAATCATTTAACTGATTTGAATAATAGAAATGTAGAATGTTCTATATGAATGCCAGGTAAAAGATATGCGTTTTAGTTTAGATTTAAACTGACAGAGTGTGTCTGCTTCCCAGACAATCACTTAGAGTGTTGCATTAAAACTGACATGCAAGTTAATTTTTTTTTTTTGTGGAAGTATCAATTTATTATTGAATATGCAGGTAAAATATTGCAAACATTAAATGACCAAATGTGAAAAACAAACAAAATGTGTATTCAGTATTTGCAAACTGAATTATAGTTATAGTAATAAAAGAGTCATTTGGACAAATATTATCAACATTAAGGCATTCAAATAAAACATTACTTTATTAAAAGTAAAATATTACTGTAATGTTAATAGTGTCTTTAACGTTAAAACTCACAAACCCACAAAGCTGCTCGGTAATCTCCTGACTGGCGCTGATGATCGCCTCGTTTAGATGTTACACACAATAAAATACTTCGGGTAGGCTATCATGTAAGTTTGCATTTTTTAAGTTTTAAATATTGACGATCATTCGTTCAACTAAACGGGTATAATTTTCTTCTCAAAACTGACGCCTGTCCATTTATTTCTCCTTTCCTCAGTCGCTGTATAAAGATTGCAAGTCATATCCTACATAATAAAAACTAGGCTATATCAAGCTCTTGAAAGCCTTTTTTTGCCAGAAACGATGGTTCGAGACATTACAGAAAACACACGCAGACTGTGCTGGAACTTACCTCAGTCACTTCTTCTGACGAGTATTTCTAAAACTACGCCAGCAGACTTTTCACTCACAACTCACTAGCTAGCCTACATAAGAGACTCATTTCCCGCTGATTTTACGTGCGAGCCCTGTGAGGAAAGTGCGCGTATGGATTTCATACAAAACGCCTATCTCATTTTTAAATACGCAACGTCCACAATGAATAGGCCTACGATAATTACATGATGAATTTAGAATTTAAACTGCATATTTCAAAAAGGCTGCTGATATAGCTGGTTTAATTTCAACAAAGGATTTAACGTGGCATTTTGTCAAAAAATTCTAACCGGCTAGCTGTGGCTATTTAATGTTTCACAGAAATAAATAGTTACCCCTCACACTTCCATATCAAAGACTGTATGTTAAACAGTGAAATTAGCTTGCTGCTACCACCACAACTATACAAAAATATAGGTAAACATTCATATTAACTTACCATAAAACACTGCCTGCTCCGAGTGGCGTGCTCCTCGAGTCAGAAGTGAAGAATCCAGAAAGTTCCGCAAAGAATGAAAAAAGTAACCAGTTGCTGGGTCAAAATAACCCAACCAGCGGTTTATTTGTGAATGACCCCCTTACAACTCATTTGACCCAGCATGATCAACCCAATAATGTGTTTACAGTACCCCAAACAGCCCAACTTTTTGACCCAGCACAATCAACCCAACAATTTGTTTACAGAAACAACCCAGCATTTTTTTGAGTGTAACTAATCCTTCTTTCTTTCTTTCTTTCTAACTAATCCATCTTTCTTTCTTTCTTTCTTTTTCTTTCTTTCTTTATTTCTTTCTTTCTTTCTTTCTGTCTAATCCATCTTTCTATCTTTCTAACTAATCCATCTTTCTTTCTTTCTAACTAATCCATCTTTCTTTCTTTCTAACTAATCCATCTTTCTATCTTTCTTTCTAACTAATCCATCTTTCTTTCTAACTAATCCATCTTTAATTTTTTAAAATGTTTCAGAGCACAGAGGGGGTGGGGGTGGAAAGGGATGAAAACGTGTTTTCATCATAATGTTACACAATATTTTGTATGTTTTAATCTACTAAATGAACCGTTTTTAATGTATGTAAGATGCTTCCTAAATGTTTTTACAGTACAGAGGAGTGGGGTGTAGTATGTGAAGAAAACATTTTTTGTTTAGCTGTAATTTTTCCATGTCCATGTTGTTTGAAAAAAAAAAAAATTTCTTACAAACTTGCTTGGCTTTGATGTATGCTATACTATTATATATTATATTATATACTACAAGCTGTGTGCTTGTATTATAAATATATAAATTGATTAAAATCAATGGTTATATACATTTATTCTTTGAAATGTGGGGTTTTATTTGTAAAAGTGGAGATAGAACCTTATAATCCCAAACAGAATCAGAGCTCTCAGAATTATAAGGTTCTATCTCCATTTGGGCCATCTTAAAAAATCCCATTTCCAAATGTGCCAGGATTTTGATATTCTATCCTCAAAGTACCTGTAGGGTGATGGTCTTGTTGAGCTATAATAGTAGATTATTAGTCCATGAGCCAGGGGGGTCCATCGGTATCAACGGGGGGGCAAATGCTATCATTGTTTTTTGGCAAGGTATACACCCCTAGTATTAGAAAAATCACGATAGCAGTGCAGCGGTGGTAGCGAAATCACTTTTTTGAGCTCATGAAGTTACTAACCCCCTAAAATAAATTCCGTTTTTGAAATCTGGTGTATATCTGGTTTAGGCTCATGCTAGGGATATTATCAATATTCTATAATATGGTGCTTGGTATCGTTGGAAAGGGGACCTTTTAGGCTTTCATTTAAGCCCAGTACTGAATCTGTCTGACAAACACAGAGGTCACAAGACTTCTTTAAACCAGAAATAACACACATTTTTTCACAATTTCCGCCTAAACTGTATGCTTTCTTTTATCCCTGTGGCATGAAAGAACAACATGGACACAAAACTCAACAACTTCAATACTCAAGGCACTCTGATGACTCAGAAAATGTATAATATACCCATACTATTTATTTGTGAGAGCCTTAAATTAGACTTGTGCAGCCAGCACAAGTCTTCAAAATAGAATAGAGCCAATAGAATGGACAAATAGAATACCCTATTAGTCCAGGGCCAAATGGCCTATTTATTCATGTACAGTTGTAATAAAAAGTAATTGTTTCAATAGTGTAGTGGTCAATGGTGTTGTAAACATAACACTTGTAAATGGTTTAACAAAATGTTTCTATCATGTATTTTGATATTCAGATATGATGTCAGAAAGTAGCTCGTGCACGGAATGTTGATGGATTTTGACAGTTTGACGAGGTTTTGTCAGTTTTGTGAAAAGCTTGTTGGTTCAGTTGACTGGTTATAACAACACTACCAACTATGTCATCTTCAAACAACTTCCATTGAGTTCCAGGGGTATTAAATGTAAGTACAAAATACTTTTTCTCTTGTGCTTGTGAATTGGTGGGGAATAGTAGCAGTAGCTAATGTAAGCTTGGTGTTTTTAGCAGGCTAGCTATCTAGCAGGCTAGCTAGCTTGCAGGTTAAACAGTGTAACAGTAACTGCTACAGTGCAGTCAGGGCTCTCAAGTGTCACGTGACAGTCACTCATTTCGGTCTTTTGTCACGCCCTCTCGCCACACATTGTATTTCTAACGCGGAAAAACTATTTATAATATATTTAATATGCCGCAGTGCCCAAAATGTCTCTGGCCACGCCAGTCTCATTATGGAACCGGCAGGAATCAATCGCTGTAAAAATCTATTATTGTCTATCCATTATAAAAGTGCATCTATCCATTATCCATTATAAAAGTGCATCTATCCACTATAAAAGTGCATCTATCCATTATAAAAGTGCATCTATCCATTATAAAAGAGCATCTATCAATCATAAAAGTGCATCTATCCATCATAAAAGAGCATCTATCCATTATAAAAGAGCATCTGTCCATCATAAAAGTGCATCTATCCATCATAAAAGAGCATCTACCCATCAAAAAAGGGCATCTATCCATCATAAAAGTGCATCTATCCATTATAAAAGTGCATCTGTCCATTATAAAAGTCCATCTATCCATCATAAAAGTGCATCTATCCATTATAAAAGTGCATCTGTCCATTATAAAAGTCCATCTATCCATTATAAAAGTGCATCTATCCATTATAAAAGTCCATCTATTCATTATAAGAGTGCATGTATCCATTATAAAAGTGCATCTATCCATTATAAAAGTGCATCTGTCCATTATAAAAGTCCATCTATCCATTATAAAAGTGCATCTATCCATTATAAAAGTGCATCTATCCATTATAAAAGTCCATCTATCCATTATAAAAGAGCATCTGTCCATCATAAAAGTGCATCTGTCCATCATAAAAGTGGATCTATCCATTATAAAAGTGCATCTGTCCATTATAAAAGTCCATCTATCCATTATAAAAGTCCATCTATCATTATAAAAGTGCATCTATCCATTATAAAAGTGCATGTATCCATTATAAAAGTGCATCTATCCATTATAAAAGTGCATCTATCCATTATAAAAGAGCATCTATCCATCAAAAAAAGGCATCTATCCATCATAAAAGTGCATCTATCCATTATAAAAGTGCATTATAAAAGTGCATCTATCCATTATAAAAGTCCATCTATCCATTATAAAAGGGCATGTATCCATTATAAAAGTGCATCTATCCATTATAAAAGAGCATCTATCCATCAAAAAAGGGCATCTATCCATCATAAAAGTGCATCTATCCATTATAAAAGAGCATCTGTCCATTATAAAAGTCCATCTATCCATTATAAAAGTGCATCTGTCCATTATAAAAGTCCATCTATCCATTATAAAAGTGCATCTATCCATTATAAAAGTCCATCTATTCATTATAAAAGTGCATGTATCCATTATAAAAGTGCATCTATCCATTATAAAAGTGCATCTGTCCATTATAAAAGTGCATCTATCCATTATAAAAGTGCATCTATCCATTATAAAAGAGCATCTGTCCATCATAAAAGTGCATCTGTCCATCATAAAAGTGCATCTATCCATTATAAAAGTGCATCTGTCCATTATAAAAGTCCATCTATCCATTATAAAAGTGCATCTATCCATTATAAAAGTGCATCTGTCCATTATAAAAGTCCATCTATCCATTATAAAAGTGCATCTATCCATTATAAAAGTCCATCTATTCATTATAAAAGTGCATGTATCCATTATAAAAGTGCATCTATCCATTATAAAAGTGCATCTGTCCATTATAAAAGTGCATCTATCCATTATAAAAGAGCATCTGTCCATCATAAAAGTGCATCTGTCCATCATAAAAGTGCATCTATCCATTATAAAAGTGCATCTGTCCATTATAAAAGTCCATCTATCCATTATAAAAGTCCATCTATCCATTATAAAAGTGCATCTATCCATTATAAAAGTCCATCTATCCATTATAAAAGTGCATCTATCCATTATAAAAGTCCATCTATTCATTATAAAAGTGCATGTATCCATTATAAAAGTGCATCTATCCATTATAAAAGTGCATCTGTCCATTATAAAAGTGCATCTATCCATTATAAAAGTGCATCTATCCATTATAAAAGAGCATCTGTCCATCATAAAAGTGCATCTGTCCATCATAAAAGTGCATCTATCCATTATAAAAGTGCATCTGTCCATTATAAAAGTCCATCTATCCATTATAAAAGTCCATCTATCCATTATAAAAGTGCATCTATCCATTATAAAAGTCCATCTATTCATTATAAAAGTGCATGTATCCATTATAAAAGTGCATCTATCCATTATAAAAGTGCATCTGTCCATTATAAAAGTGCATCTATCCATTATAAAAGAGCATCTGTCTATCATAAAAGTGCATCTGTCCATCATAAAAGTCCATCTATCCATTATAAAAGTCCATCTATCCATTATAAAAGTCCATCTATCCATTATAAAAGTGCATCTATCCATTATAAAAGTCCATCTATCCATTATAAAAGTGCATGTATCCATTATAAAAGTGCATCTATCCATTATAAAAGTGCATCTGTCTATTATAAAAGTCCATCTGTCCATTATAAAAGTGCATCTGTCCATTATAAAAGAGCATCTGTCCATCATAAAAGTGCATCTGTCCATCATAAAAGTGCATCTATCCATTATAAAAGTCCATCTATCCATTATAAAAGTCCATCTATCCATTATAAAAGTCCATCTATCCATTATAAAAGTGCATCTATCATTATAAAAGTCCATCTATCCATTATAAAAGTGCATGTATCCATTATAAAAGTGCATCTATCCATTATAAAAGTGCATCTATCCATCATAAGTGTATCTATCCATTATAAAAGAGCATCTGTCCATCATAAAAGTGCATCTATCCATTATAAAAGAGCATCTATCTGTCAAAAAAGGGCATCTATCCATCATAAAAGTGCATCTATCTATTATAAAAGAGCATCTATCCATCAAAAAAGGGCATCTATCCATCATAACAGTGCATCTATCCATTATAAAAGTGCATCTGTCCATCATAAAAGTACATCTGTCCATCATAAATGTGCATCTATCCATCATAAAAGTGCATCTATCCATCATAAGTGCATCTATCCATCATAAAAGTGCATGTCTTCATGTTCATTTTATGAAGTATACTTAAGTAATTTTCAAGTATATTTTTTAAGTATACTTTATGTTGTAAGTATACTAATAATGTGTACTTGTAGTAAACGTGTGTACTATTTCAATACTGCTTGGGACTAAATTGGCCCACTTTTAGTATTTTTAGTATTTGTAAGAGTAAACTAAGTACACAACTAGTTTTCTCATTTGTAATGCATCTGTACTACAAGTGAACTTATAAGTATACTAGTAGTTTACTATTTTAATACAAGTAGTACATTTTTTAGTTTATGAAAGTACAAACTGATGTGTGCTCTCAGTAAACTACTAGTTTCGTAGTTTATACTACAAGTATACTTGTAAGTTTTCTTTAATTGAACATAACATTATACTTATAGTTTACTATTTATATATTATTTTTGCACTTGAAAAATACCTTTAACTGTTCTTTAATTTTAAAAACATTTTATTAGCTTCATGCATCCTTTTTTAATCAACACTTGAATGTCAGTAAGTTTCATAAAGAAAGGCAACATTTTAAACAAAAAAGTAGAATTAGAGTAAATTGCTATACACTACCAGTGGACTAGCCTACACAAAAATTCAGATATGCAGAATTAGAAACATATCTGTTTTATATCAATATTCTAATCAATATTTTCAAACAATGTAAGTTTCATAAGACTGTATATGAAAAGTATATTTAATTGACTACTCAATCAAAAGAGTTAACACAACTACAAGACAAGTATACTTTGAATTCTTAATTATTCTTTTAAGTATATCTGGATCAAAAGATTGAGTTCAAGTACAGGCCAAATATACCTGGGCCCGTATTCATAAATAATCTAATGCAAAGAGTAGCTCCTAGTGACAAAATTCTAAGAAAATTCTTAGAAATGTGGGCGTTTACTCTTAAAATTAAAGAAAAAATCCCAGTAAAGAAAAAAGTAATTCAGAAAGCATCTTAACCCTTAAAAGAAGTCTTAAGGTCAAAATTGTAAGGAGTACGGACGAGGACTTTTCAGAGGCTGAAGAGATTCTTTAGCAGAGGAGAACATGGCAGAAAGACGAAGAGGGAGAAAAAATGTGTTGCAGACAATGGATGACAGTGAGTTAATAAGACGCTATAGATTAGATCGTGCAGGGATCATGTTTGTGACTGATCTTAGAGACGCGCTAACATCTCCGACACAGTGCAGAAATGCCATAGCGCCAGAAATGAAAGTAATCACTACATTACGATATTTGGCAACTGGGAAAATGCAACAATGCAGCAGTGTGTAATGTACACAGTCACATGTCATTTCAAAGTGAAGGCTTAGAATAGACCCTATACTTTTCACTCTTTTTTTCCTTCTTGGACAACCAGCCAATCACAGTCTTCAAAAGATTGTGTCATACATAGCAACGGGGTCAGCCCCGCCTCCTCACTAAGATGAAAGTTTTTGTCTTTTCCTTGCTCAGAGTTGCTCTCAGATTGGCCCCGAATCGCTCTTAAGCTAAGACTCTTATGTAAAAGTTTTTAAGCTAAATTAAAGGACAAGTTCGGTATTTTACACTTAAAGCCCTGTTTTCAGATCGTTTCTGATGAAATAGAACAGTTAAGATTTCGGTTTAAAATTTTAAAATGTAAAATTTTCGGTTTCTGGGGTAGCACCCCCCCACCTCCACAATGGCTGCATAGGTTCACTGGAACAATCCTTCCTAAAACGCATTAAACAAAAATTGCAGCAAAAGATGCATAGTGCACCTATGCAGCCATTGTGGAGGTGGGGGGGTGCTACCATAGAAACCGAAAATTCTCGGGACAGCAACATGTGTCCAAATTTCAATCTTAACCATTCTATTTCATCAGAAACGATCTGTAAACAGGGCTTTAAGTGTAAAATACCAAACTTGTCCTTTAAGAGTTTTCTGAGAGGATTCTTAGAATCTTTATGAATACGGGCCCTGGACTTTTCTCTCAGTATAAATCAAGTAGGCCTACACTGAGGTGTAATTTTAAGTCTATTTCTGAGAAGTACATAAAAAGTAGACTGAAAGTATACTTTCTTATTTTAAGTTTAAAAGAAGTATACTAAGTGTGAAAAACACCAAGCTTACATTAGCTACTTCTACTATTCCCCACCAATTCACAAGCACAAGAGAAAAAGTATTTTGTACTTACATTTAATACCCCTGGAACTCAATGGAAGTTGTTTGAAGATCATAGTTGGTAGTGTTGTCATAACCAGTCAACTGAACCAACAATCTTTTCACAAAACTGACAAAACCTCGTCAAACTGTCAAAATCCATCAACATTCCGTGCATGAGCTACTTTCTGACATCATATCTGAATATCAAAATACATGATAGAAACATTTTGTTAAACCACTTACAAGTGTTATGTTTACTACACCATTGACTACACTATTGAAACAATTACTTTTTATTACAACTGTACATGAATAAATAGGCCATTTGGCCCTGGACTAATAGGGTATTCTATTTGTCCATTCTATTGGCTCTATTCTATTTTGAAGACTTGTACTGGCTGCACAAGTCTAATTTAAGGCTCTCACAAATAAATAGTATGGGTATATTATACATTTTCTGAGTCATCAGAGTGCCTTGAGTATTGAAGTTGAGTTTTGTGTCCATGTTGTTCTTTCTTGCCACAGGGATAAAAGAAAGCATACAGTTTAGGCGGAAATTGTGAAAAAATGTGTGTTATTTCTGGTTTAAAGAAGTCTTGTGACCTCTGTGTTTGTCAGACAGATTCAGTACTGGGCTTAAATGAAAGCCTAAAAGGTCCCCTTTCCAACGATACCAAGCACCATATTATAGAATATTGATAATATCCTTAGCATGAGCCTAAACCAGATATACACCAGATTTCAAAAACGGAATTTATTTTAGGGGGTTAGTAACTTCATGAGCTCAAAAAAGTGATTTCGCTACCACCGCTGCACTGCTATCGTGATTTTTCTAATACTAGGGGTGTATACCTTGCCAAAAAACAATGATAGCATTTGCCCCCCCGTTGATACCGATGGACCAAATTTGGGGCCCTGGCTCATGGACTATATACTACATAACAGTTTTGCCAGCTGGGATGTAAAAACTTTGATGCTAAATATCTCAGAACTACCCTAAACGGAGATAGAACCTTATAATTCTAAGCTCACGAAGTGCTAAACATGCTAACAACATACTAGAAACATGCTAAAACATGCTAGCAAACACTTAGCTAAGTGCTAAAGCATGCTATTGCTGCAATTAAATAGGAATTTGCTGTAACACAGGCATGGAATGTCCAATCTGCCCCAAACTTCACACGTTTGATAAGAGTCATGGCCTGAACACATCTACATGAGAATATTCAGTTATAGTAATAGCGCCACCTGCTGTCAACAGGAAGTGACATGTTTAACACTGTTGTGGTCTCCTAATAACATATATAAAAGAGCCAGCAAGTGCTAAACAGGTTAGCAACATACTAGAAACATGCTAGCAAACACTTAGCTAAGTGATAAAGCATGCTATTACTGCAATTAAATAGGAATTTGCTGTAACTCAGGCATGGAACGTCCAATCTGCCCCAAACTTCACATGTTTGATAAGAATCATGGCCTGAACGCATGCCTATGCTCAAATTCAGTTATAGTAATAGCGCCACCTACTGGCAACAGGAAGTGACATGTTTAACACGTTGATGCCGTTCTAGCAACATGTTAAAAATGCCATTGAGTTCTAAACATGCTAGAAACATATTAAAACATGCTAGCAATACTTAGCTAAGTGCTAAAGCATGCTAATTCAATGAAACAGGACTTTGTTGTTACTCAAGAAGGCAATGTACAATCTACCCCAAACGTCACACGTTTGATAAGAGTTATCTCTTGAACACATGTCCATGCTCATATTTAGTTATAGTCATAGCGCCACCTGCTGGCAACAGGAAGTGACGTTTAACACTGTTCTTGACTCCTAATAACATATAAAAAAATGCCAGTAGGTGCTAAACATCCTACCAACATACTAGAGACATGCTAAAACATAATAGCAAACACTTAGCTAAGTGCTAAAGAATGATATTACTGCAATTAAATATGAATTTGCTGTAACTCAGGCATGGAATGTCCAATCTGCCCCAAACTTCACACTTTTGATAAGCGTTCTGTCCTGAACACATGACCATGCTTATATTCAGTTACAGTCATAGCGCCACCTGCTGGCAACAGGAAGTGACATGTTTAACACTGTTGTGGACTCCTAATAACATATAAAAAAGTGCCAGCAAGTGTTAAACATGCTAACAACATACTAGAAACATGCTAAAACATGCTAGCAAACTCTTAGCCAAGTGCTAAAGCATGCTATTATTGCAATTAAATAGGAATTTGCTGTAACTCAGGCATGGAATGTCCAATCTGCCCCAAACTTCACACTTTTGATAAGAGTCATGGCCTGAACACATCTACATGAGAATGTTCAGTTATAGTAATAGCGCCACCAACTGGCAACAGGAAGTGACATGTTTAACACGTTGATGCCGTTCTAGCAACATGTTAAAACATGCTAACAATGCTTAGCTAAGTTCTAAAGAATGCTAATTCAATGAAACATGACTTTGTTGTTACTCAAGAAGGCAATGTCCAATTTGCACCAAACTTCACATGTTTGATAAGAGTTCTGTCCTGAACACACATCCATGCTCATATTCAGTTATAGTCATAACGCCACCTACTGGCAACAGAAACTGACATGGTTAACACAGTAATGCAGTACTAACCACATAATTATTGTGTACTAAGCATGCTAGAAACAGACTGAACATGCTAGCAACACTTAGCTGAGTCATGAAGCATGCTATTATCACCATTATACAAAACATTTTGTAACTGACTTTGACATACTCTTACTATATATACCTCCTTAAATGTACATTTCCCAACCATGCTCTGCCTTCCTAAAGCCACCGAGTGTTGATGGCACGGGTGCGAGGGCCCTTTCATCGCTGCTTGCAGCTTTAATTAGGGCCCGAGCACCGATGGTGTGAGGACCCTCTTGGAATTGCTCTGTTTATTATTATTAGGGCCCAAGCCCTGAAAGGGCGAAGGCCCTATTGTTTTCGGTAGGATTATTTATTAGGGCCCAAGCCCTGAAAGGGCGAAGGCCCTATTGTTTTCGGTAGGATTATTATTATTATTATTATTATTATTATTATTATTATTATTATTTTGTCAACCTTTCGGCCACTTTTGGGGCCCTTAACATGCTCGAAAACTCTTGAAATTTTGCACACAGGTCAGAACCCGCGGCCATCAGGGCCGGACTGAAGCTGGTACCCGGGCGTGGCAGGGGGGCTCGACAGCGCCCCCTGGAACGGGATCCGAACACTTGTCCATAAATCAGACACGCTTGCATGTAATAATATGAAACTCGGTACACATATAGATCTCATCGGGCCGAACAACTTTCTAATTTACATGAACCATCTCCGACCAACAGGAAGAGAGATATTTTGGTTTGAATGTGGATTTTCTGAAGAATTTTCTCTCCCTCTCTCTGTGTCTGTGTGTGTGTGAGGGGAGGGGGGGATTTGACTATTGCTTTTATATTGTTAATCAAGGTTTCAGGGGCTTTTGGGGTCCTTAACGTGCTCAAAAACTCTTGAAACTTTGCACACAGGTCAGAACCCACGGCCATCAGGGCCGGGCTGAAGCTGGTACCCGGGCGTGGCTGGGGGGCTCAACAGCGCCCCCTTGAACGGGGTTCTAAAACTTGATCCATATATCAAACACGCTCGCATGAATTAATATGAAACTCGGTACACATATAGATCTCATCGGGCCGAACAACTTTACCCCGGTCAAGTTTTACGCCAGCCCAACAGGAAGTCGGCTATTTAGGGTTGTTTGGAAACGCATGCTGTGGAATTTAATGTACTCCTCCTAGGGAATTCATCGATTCGCCTCCAAACTCGGTGTGCATGAAGTCAAGACATTGAGGATGCTAAATTGCGGACGGATTTTTGATATCTCGAACGGTTTGGCCGTGGCGAGGAAACGAATTTATGGCGAAAAAATGAAACAGGAAGTGTGTTATAACTTCTGCATACATTAACTGATCTTGATGAAACTTCAGCAGTGTGTTCGTTGTAAGAGGCCGATCGCACAGATGTGACTATTGTGAGTCAAAGTTATAGCGCCACCAACAGGCAGCAGGAAGTACATCACTATTAAAATGCTTTGAAATCACTGTCTTATTTTTACCAGATTTGCTTCAAACTTTATGTGTACAATGTAGACACACGGCAGATGTAAACCTGTGAAAGGATTATTGATATCTTAGATACTGTTGCCGTGGCAACGCATCAAACTTTAATATTCTTTTTTTATGCTTTTGAGACTCTTAACATACTTGAAATTGCATGAAACTCGACAGACACATCACATTTATTATCCAGTAGACATGTGCAAAGTTTCAGAAACGGGCGTGGTGAGGGGCTCAGTAGCGCCACCTTTAGTCATAAGTGGGGGGGTTAGTTTTATCAACAGCAACAAAACTTGGTATGTGTATTGTTCTCATCAAGACGGACAACTTTCTAATTTACATGAACCATCTCCGACCAACAGGAAGAGAGATATTTTGGTTTGAATGTGGATTTTCTGAAGAATTTTCTCTCCCTCTCTCTGTGTCTGTGTGTGTGTGAGGGGAGGGGGGGATTTGACTATTGCTTTTATATTGTTAATCAAGGTTTCAGGGGCTTTTGGGGTCCTTAACGTGCTCAAAAACTCTTGAAACTTTGCACACAGGTCAGAACCCACGGCCATCAGGGCCGGGCTGAAGCTGGTACCCGGGCGTGGCTGGGGGGCTCAACAGCGCCCCCTTGAACGGGGTTCTAAAACTTGATCCATATATCAAACACGCTCGCATGAATTAATATGAAACTCGGTACACATATAGATCTCATCGGGCCGAACAACTTTACCCCGGTCAAGTTTTACGCCAGCCCAACAGGAAGTCGGCTATTATGGTTTGTTTGGAAAACGCTTGCTGTGGAATGTGAAATACTCCTCCTAGAAAATTCACCGTGTCCCCTTCAAACTCGGTGTGCATGTAGTCAAGACTTTGAGGATGCTAAATTGCGGACAGATTTTTGATATCTCGAATGGTTTGGCTGTGGCGAGGAATCGAATTTATGGCGAGAAAAGAGAAACACGGAAGTGGAATAACTTCTGCATACATTAACTGATCTTGATGAAACTTCAGCAGTGTGTTCGTGGTAAGAGGCCGATCAGATGGATGTAGCTATTGTGAGTCAAAGTTATAGCGCCACCAACTGGCAGCAGGAAGTGTGTCACTTTCAACATGCTTTTGACAAAAGTGGGGGGGTTAGTTTTAACTACAGTAAAGAAAAAATAGTTTGTATATTGTTCTCATCAAGCCGGACAACTTTCTAATTTACATTCAATAGCTCTGGCCATCAGGAAGTCAGATATTTTGGTCTGAATGTGAATTTTTTTGCAAAATCAGCCTCTGAATTTTTAGCCACTCCTCTTAAACTATTTATTTTATTCGTACCAAACTTTTTCAACATGATGAAACTACATTAAATATGCTAAATTGTGAATGGATAATAAATATCTCAAACGGTTTTGCTATGGCGAGGGATTAAATAATGTCCAAAAAGGAAACACTAAAAATCTTCTAAAAATGTAATTATATACCATTTATTTCTATATAAAAGTATACAAATATCACAACTAAACCCATTTTATTCTGTTTTTGCAATTCAAGAAGAATGAAAAAGTTAAAACAGGCTATTTAGTGCTATTTGGTTCAACAAAAAAGCAAACATAGGGCTATACTGCCAAAAGGACATCAAAATAGTATATAAAACTTTTTACCAGGTAGGCCAATATTGTATTTAAATATACATGTATTAGGTATGTGTCTGAGGATATTTTCCCACCGGTTAATCGACGTGTGACACGAGTGGGTGCTTTTAAATCGCTAATATAATAGTGTAAGAAAAATAATGATAATGTTGCACACACAAATCACACACATGTGGGAAAGAATGATGCTTTTAAACAACACTAAACCGCCATTAGGTGTCGCCAGGCATCCATCTTAATAAGCGAGTCATTGATTCATTCGTTCAAACGATTTGTTCGAATGAGTCGATCATGATTAAGACAGATGTTTATGGATTGATCATTCAATCTTTGAGTCAACCGATTCGTTAAAAATGCTGAATCGTTCAGTTATGAGAAAACACGTGATGCGTGATGGTTCTGCCGTGATCTTTGTTTAACTATTTTCGCTGCTGAAACAGAACAAAAACAGTCAACATTGCATCTAAAATGTAAGTGACTTAATTGTAACTGTTTATTAATCTGTTGTATGAAATCTAGGGGTGGGAGAAAAAATTTATTCTTAGATGCATCGCGATGCGGACGTGGACGATTCTGAATCGATTCACAAATGTCAAAAAATTGATTCTCTAAAAAAATATTTTTCTAATAACGTAATATTGACGGAAGGCAAAAGGCGGAACTCTAAGCGGACGTGCGTGCAGTCTGTGGCGCGCACATAACAGAGAAGTTTCTTCTGCTCACCAAGGCTGCATTTATTTGATTAAAAATACAAACAAAAACAGTAATATTGTAAAATATTATTCCAATTTAAAACAGCTGCTTTCTATTTTAATATATTTTAAACTGTTATTTATTCCTGTGATCAAAGCTGAGTTTTCAGCATCATTACTCCAGTCGTCACTGTCACATGATCCTTCAGAAATTATTCTAATATGATGATTGATACTCAAGAAACATTCATTATTATTTTAAATGTCGAAAACAGTTGTGTACAGTCTTTGATGAATAGAAAGTTCAAAAGAACAGCATTTATCTGAAATCTAAAGCTTTTGTAACGTTAAACACTACCGCTCAAAAGTTTTGGGTTAGTAATAATTAAAATTTTATTTTTTGGGGAAATAAATAAAATAAATCAGTACTTTTATTTATGAAGGATGAGTTAAACTGATCAACAGTTACAGTAAAGACATTTATAATGTTAAAAATATATATATTTGAAATATATGCTGTTCTTTTGAACTTTACATTCATCAAAGCATTTTGAAAAAAAAAAAATCTGTACACAACTGTTTTCAACATTGAAAATAATAATGAATATTTATTGAGCATCAATCATCATATTAGTATGATTTCTGAAGGATCATGTGACACTGAAGACTGGAGTAATGATGCTGAAAACTCAATTTTGATCACAGAAATGAATTACTATGTAAAATATTTAAAAATTGAAAACAGCTGTTTTAAATTGGAATAATATTTCACAATATTACTGTTTTTGTTTGTATTTTTAATCAATAAATGCAGCCTTGGTGAGCAGAAGAGACTTCTCCTAAAAACATTAAAAATCTTACTGACCCCAAACTTTTGAACAATTATATATATATATATATATATATATATATATATATATATGTATGTGTGTGTATGTATGTATGTATATATATATATATATATATATATATATATATATATATATATATATATATATATATAAATATAGCTGCGAGCAGCGATGGAGGGCCAAAGCCGGCGGTACCGCCACCCCGGTGCCTTTAGGTAACTAAAGGCACCGGGGTTGCGGTGCCACCGGCTTGGGCCCGTAATCGCTGCTCGCAGCTATATTTATTATTATTATTATTCTTATTTTTCTGTCAACCTTTCGGGCACTTTTGAGACCCTTAACGTGCTCGAAAACTCTTGAAACTTTGCACACGGGTCAGAACCCGCGGCCATCAGGGCCGGGCTGAAGCTGGTACCCGGGCGTGGCAGGGGGGCTCGACAGCGCCCCCTTGAACGGGGTCCGAAAACTTGGTCCATAAATCAGACACGCTTGCATGTAATAATATGAAACTCGGTACACATAGATCTCATCGGGCCGAACAACTTTCGTACTTTTACTTTTTACGCCAGCCCAACAGGAAGTCGGCTATTATGGGTTGTTTTGAAACGCATGCTGTGGAATTTAATGTACTCCTCCTAGAGAATTCATCCAATCGCCTCCAATCTCGGTCAGCATGAAGTCAAGACATTGAGGATGCTAAATTGCGGACGGATTTTTGATATCTCGAACGGTTTGGCCGTGGCAAGGAAACGAATTTATGGCGAATAAGGGACACAGGAAGTGTGTTATAACTTCAGCATACATTATCTGATCTTGATGAAACTTCAGCAGTGTGTTCGTTGTAAGAGGCCGAACACAAGGATGTGACTATTGTGAGTCAAAGTTATAGCGCCACCAACTGGCAGCAGGAAGTGTGTCACTTTCAAAATGCTTTGAAATCACTCTCTTATTTTTACCCGATTTGCTTCAAACTTTATGTGTATAATGTAGACACACGGCAGATGTAGACCTGTGAAAGGATTATTGATATCTTAGATACTGTTGCCATGGCAACGCATCAAACTTTAATATTCTTTTTTGATGCTTTTGAGACTCTTAACATACTTGAAATTGCATGAAACTCGACAGACACATCACACTTATTATCCAGTAGACATGGGCAAAGTTTCAGAAACGGGCGTGGTGAGGGGCTCAGTAGCGCCACCTTTAGTCAAAAATGGGGGCTTAGTTTTACCTAGAATCACAAAACTTGGTATGTATATTGTTCTTATCGAGCCGGACAACTTTCTAATTTACACTTATTAGCTCAAAGCAACAGAAAGTCAGATATTTTGGTTTGAATGTGATTTTTTGGAGAATTTTCTCTCTCTCTCTGTCTCTGAGTGTGTGAGGGGTGGGGGTGATTTGTCAGTTGAGTGAGATTTACTTTTTCATTTGTTTTTCAAGGTTTCTGGGGCTTTTGGGTCCCTAAACGTGCTCGAAAACTCTTGAAACTTTGCACACAGGTCAGAACCCGCGGCCATCAGGGCGGGGCTGAATCTGGTAGCCGGGCGTGGCAGGGGGGCTCAACAGCGCCCCCTTGAACGGGGTTCTAAAACTTGGTCCATATATCAAACACGCTTGCATGAATTAATTTGAAACTCGGTACACATATAGATCTCATCGGGCCGAACTACTTTCGTGCTCTAAGTTTTACGCCAGCCCAACAGGAAGTCGGCTATTTAGGGTTGTTTGGAAACGCTTGCTGTGGAATTTAATGTACTCCTCCTAGGAAATACATCGATTCGCCTCCAAACTCGGTCAGCGTGAAGTCAAGACATTGAGGATGCTAAATTGCGGACGGATTTTTGATATCTCGAACGGTTTGGCTGTGGCGAGGAAACAAATTAATGGCGAGAAAAGAGAAACACGAAGTGTTATAACTAATGCATACATTAACTGATCTTGATGAAACTTCAGCAGTTTGTTCATGGTAAGAGGCCTATCAGATGGATGTAACTATTGTGTGTCAAAGTTAAAGCGCCACCAACTGGCAGCAGGAAATGTGTCACTTTCAAAATGCTTTTGACAAAAGTGGGGGGGGTCGTTTTACCTACAGTAGCACAACTCAGTACGTATGTTGATCTCATCGACCCGGACAACTTTCTAATTTAAAGTCATTAGCTCCGACCATCAGGAAGTCAGATATTTTGGTTTGAATGTGGATTTTTTGCAAAATCAGCCTCCAAAAGGCACTAAAAGCCTCAAATCTTCTAAAAATGTAATTTTATACCATTTATTTCTATATAAAAGTATACAAATATCACAACTAAAC